>NC_083574.1:14381920-14549420 GCF_027579695.1 Neoarius graeffei
GAACTGGTGACAAAGGGCAGCCCTGCTGGAGTCCAACATGCACTGGGAACAGGTCTGACTTACTGCCAGCAATGCGAACCAGACTCCTGCTCCGTTCATACAGGGACCAGACAGCCCTTAGCAAAGAGCCCCGAACCCCATACTCCCGAAGCACCCCCCACAGAATACCATGGGGGACACGGTCGAATGCCTTCTCCAGATCCACAAAGCACATGTGGACTGGTTGGGCAAACTCCCATGAACCCTTGAGCACCCTATGAAGGGTATAGAACTGGTCCAGTGTTCCACGACCAGGACGAAAACCGCACTGTTCCTCCTGGATCCGAGGTTCGACTATTGGCCAAATTCTCCTCTCCAGTACCCTGGAGTAAACCTTCCCGGGAAGGCTGAGAAGTGTGATTCCCCTATAATTGGAGCACACTCTCCGGTCCCCTTTCTTAAAAAGAGGGACCACTACCCCAGTCTGCCACTCCAGAGGCACTGTCCCCGACCGCCACGTGATGCTGCAGAGGTGTGTCAGCCAAGACAGCCCCACAACATCCAGAGACTTGAGATACTCGGGGCGGATCTCATCCACCCCCAGTGCCTTGCCACCGAGGAGCTTGAAAACCACCTCAGTGACTTCGGCTTGGGTAATGGACGAGTCCACCTCTGAGTCATCAACCTCCGCTTCCTCAATGGAAGATGTGACGGTGGGATTGAGGAGATCCTCGAAGTATTCCTTCCACCGCCCGACAATGTCCCCAGTCAAGGTCAACAGCTCCCCACCCGCACTGTAAACAGTGTTGGCAGAGTACTGCTTCCCCTTCCTGAGGCGCCGGACGGTTTGTCAGAATTTCTTCGAGGCCGACTGAGAGTCCTCCTCCGTGGCCTCACCATATCTGTGAGTGGCAAAAGTACAGTATGTGAACCTCTAGGATTAGCAGTTAATTTGAAGGTGAAATTAGAGTCAGGTGTTTTCAATCAATGGGATGACAATCAGGTGTGAGTGGGCACCCTGTTTTATTAAAAGAACAAGGATCTATCAAAGTCTGATCTTCACAACACATGTTTGTCGAAGTGTATCATGGCATGAACAAAGGAGATTTCTGAGGACCTCAGAAAAAGCGTTGCTGATGCTCATCAGGCTGGAAAAGTTTACAAAACCATCTCTAAAGAGTTTGGACTCCACCAATCCACAGTCAGACAGATTGTGTACAAACGGAGGAAATTCAAGACCATTGTTACCCTCCCCAGGAGTGGTCGACCAACAAAGATCACTCCAAGAGCAAGACATGTAATAGTCAGTGAGGTCACAAAGGACCCCAGGGTAACTTCTAAGCAACTGAAGGCCTCTCTCACATTGGCTAATGTTAACATTCACGAGTCCACCATCAGGAGAACACTGAACAACAATGGTGTGCATGGCAGGGTTGCAAGGAGAAAGCCACTGCTCTCCAAAAAGAACATTGCTGCTCATCTGCAGTTTGCTGAAGATCACATGGACAAGCCAGAACGCTATTGGAAAAATGTGTTGTGGATGGATGAGACCAAAACAGAACTTCTTGGTTTCAATGAGAAGCGTTATGTTTGGAGAAAGGAAAACACTGCATTCCAGCATAAGAACCTTATCCCATCTGTGAAACATGGTGGTGGTAGTATCAAGGTTTGGGACTGTTTTGCTGCATCTGGGCCAGGATGGCTTGCCATCATTGATTGAACAATGAGTTCTGAATTATACCAGCAAATTCTAAAGGTAAATGTCAGGACATTTGTCCATGAACTGAATCTCAAGAGAAGGTGGGTCATGCAGCAAGACAACGACCCTAAGCACACAAGTCATTCTACCAAAGAATGGTTAAAGAAGAATAAAGTTAATGTTTTGGAATGGCCAAGTCAAAGTCCTGACCTTAATCCAATCAAAATGTTGTGGAAGTACCTGAAGTGAGCAGTTCATGTGAGGAAACCTACCAACATCCCAGAGTTAAAGCTGTTCTGTATGGAAGAATGGGCTAAAATTCCTCCAAGCCGGTGTGCAGGACTGATCAACAGTTACCGGAAATGTTTAGTTGCAGTTATTGCTGCACAAGGGGGTCACACCAGATACTGAAAGCAAAGGTTCACATGCTTTTGCCACTGACAGATATGTAATACTGGATCATTTTCCTCAATAAATAAATGACCAAGTATAATATTTTTGTCTCATTTATTTAACTGGGTTCTCTTTATCTACTTTTTGGACTTGTGTGAAAATTTGATGATGTTTTAGGTCATATTTATGCAGAAATATAGAAAATTCTAAAGGGTTCACAAACTTTCAAGCACCACTGTATATAGAAGCTATATACACCTGAGGAATACTGACCTATTTGCCAGAAAGAATCCAAAACAGTGAGGAACTGACTGAGAAGTGATTTTTGTTGCTCATCAAGGCTTAATTAGTCCATAACTTCATTCATAATTGTAATTAAGCAAATCTGGGTAGAAGTTATATGCACCCTAGGTTCCCCCACCTTCATGCCAGAAAGAATCAAAATCAGTGAAGAATTGAGAGAGAAGAAGTGATTTGTATGGAAACTGCTCGTTAGGGCTTAATTACTCCATATCTTCATTATTACTTGCAATTAGTCCTCCTTGTTAGTATATTGGACAGTATCTCTGCCTGTTACATGGAAGACCGGGGTTCAATTAATATAATTTATTTATTTATTTATAATAATTTATTTCAGGGCGGCATGGTGGTGTAGTGGTTCTCACTGTCGCCTCACAGCAAGAAGGTTCTGGGTTTGAGCCCAGCAGCTGACAGGGGCCTTTCTGTGTGGATCTGCATGTCTTCTCTTCTGCAGATGCTGAACCTCCGTCGCCTTGACATTGTCCTCAGATGCAATCGTCTTCGTTGGTTTGGACATGCCCAACGCAGTAATTCTTGGATCAACAGATGTACTACCCTGGAAGTTGAAGGAGTAAACAACCATGGCCAACCTCAAAAAAGCTGGAAAGAATCTGTCCGTGCTGACTTGAAGCTATGGAATATCACAGAGGAGGCAACACAAGACCATGCTGAATGGAGAGCTCTGCTGAAGACTGCTAGCCATACACACGTCTGACGTGTCAACTGACTCAAAACGGATAGTGAGTGAGTGAGTGAGTGAGTGAGTGAGTGAGTGAGTGAGTGAGTGAGTGATGTTACATGTTCTCCCCGTGTCTGCATGGGTTTCCTCCAGGTGTTCCGGTTTCCCCCACAGTTCAAAGACATGCGGTTAGGTTAACATGGGAGAGCCTTGGGCTGAAGTACCCTGGAGCAAGGTACCTAACCCCCAACTGCTACCTGGGTGCTGTAGAATAGCTGCCCACTGCTTTGGGTATGTGTGTGTGCTCATTGCTCACTTGTGTGTGTTCACTGTTTCAGATGGATTAAATGCAGAGGAGGAATTTCACTGTGTGCTTGAGTGTACGTGTGACAAATAGAGGCTTCTTATTATTATGCAAATTTGGGTAGAAGCTATATGCAGCCCAGACAGACCTACATTCCTGCCAAGAAGAATAAAAATCAGTGAAGAATTGAAAGAGAAGAAGCAATTTTTGTGAAATGTGGACAATGTCAGACGGACGATGGACGGATGACAGACAATACATGATGGCATAAGCTCGTCGCCTGTCAGTGAGATGAGCTACTAATCATTGTACTTGCACGTATTTTTGAGAATCAAGAGGTCTTTTACTTTCAAAGAAGACCAAACATGCAAGGAAATCTAATTCTGCAGTATGAGGTTGAAAGCATAAGATAATGCCAAGAATACCAGTTTCACCCTGAAGCTTGCTGGCCTTCACCGGGTTTATTGAAATTTCCAAATGGTTCCAAGTCAAACAAAGAAGTCATAACTGTCTTGCACTGTAATATCCATGAATTTAGTGAAGCAGAAAGAAACAGACCATGTTTGTAACAATAAGTACTACTATCAAACTTGTAGAAATAATAATAATAATAATAATAATAATAATGAGGTAAGTAAATTTGAATGGGAAAAGAATAGATTACACTGACAAGAACAAAAACACACTTGTGTTTGACTAATAAATGTTTGAGAATTGAGAACATGATGGTAAACTTTTAATTGGAAGAAGAATGCCTTAAATTTCATGGACATATTGTAAGGCACTTTTTTTTTTAGCAAAGAAACTCTTTCAGTGGACATTGAACATCAAGCGCAAGAAGGGAATATAGCCTGGATGAGACAATTGTCCATCACAAGTCAGCAAGACCTCAACTTTTTTTTTTTCTGAACATGCTGTCAATGCTTGCTGAGAGACATGTTTCCTTGTAGTGCATGCACACAATATACGCATGCACACAGTATACACATTGCATTTATCTTCGAACATGTCTCCCATAATTTGAGGACACTGAACATTTTCTCTCCATGTTAATACACCCATAACTACCAATGTCTGTAAATTAGAGGGCCAAGAGGCAGCACCCAATTGGTGGATTCCACTGTTATGACATCAGGTTTGAAACAGGGTGGGAAGCCAAATTCAGCCAAGAGCTCTGAGACTGCTTCAAATGTGATTCAGTTTAAGAAGAAACAAACCCACGGTCTCGCTTATGGGACCATTAGACAGACATAGTGGATGATGTTTGCAGAATTTTTATCCAACAAGAGTTTTATCGAAAGTGACTTTCGAGTGAGGCATAATCTGGCATCTGTTTGAGGGTTAAGGGTTTTACTAAAGGGTCCAACAGTGGTTTTCTGACAGTACTGGAATTTCACCTTCCAGTTCCAGGCACAGAACTTTAACCTTGAGATATCTTACATTCTGACATTATATACTACTTTCAAAATGGCTTTTTAATAAGGCTAAACCATGATGTAAGACTTACAGGCATTACAAATGCATCCCCACCTAGAAATATTTGGAAAATACCACCCTGCAACTGTTTTGCTAGTCTGGGAGATCACAATGAACTCTCTGTGTGCCAGTGCCACTCCACAGCACAATATCAAGACACAAGCAGAGGCGATTTGTCTACAGAGCAGAGCTCGGCTTTGCCATTTAATCAAATGACTAATGACTCACTCTGTGGAACACACTCCATGGGAGATTAACTTTAACAGTGGAGAGAGAGAGAGAGAGAGAGAGAGAGCAGTCTTGAGAGCTTGCAGCCACATGGTTTTCAGCATCACTTAAGAAATAAAGATAGAATAACAAAGAGTAACAAAAAACACAGAGCAATTTTGCATGCCTCACAGACCTGCATGCTTTTAACAACAGAAGGCAGCACCTGATTGGCTGACTCAATAACAGTTTCATCTTGCACATTTCTCTATCCCATTAAAGCTGAATGGCACTGAGTGGTTGGTCTAATCCAACTTATGTCTCGCTCTCGAGTGTCCTCTGTAGCATCTGTCCCATTTGAAGAGACGGCTCATCTGTCCATGAGCAACCATCAATCGTAGGACATATGCAAATTCCCTGTTCCCTTGGCGCTGTGGGAGTCCATACGGCAGGCACAACGGGCCGATAAATTCTCATTATGTCTGGCCTGCTCCAAGAGGCTGGAACCAAAGCAGGGATGTTCCTGTTTACAGTCTGAGACAATTGAAACAAATGACTGGTTGGTATGTGGGTTGAGAGTGAATTGGCATTCCTGCTTAATGATCACTTTTTTTCACACAAAAAGGACTCCAATTTCTGTAGAACCGCACATTATGCCACAAATGAAGTGTTTTGTTCGGCTTATGAGTACCCCCTTGAACTTTTCCACATTTTCAAACCTGGAACTGGAAAATGGACTTAATTGGGGCTTTATATCACGAATCTACACACATATTATTGAAGTAGGGTAGTAAATCAATATACAACCCTGATTCCAAAAAAGTCGGGACACTGTGTAAAACATAAATAAAAACAGAATGTGAAGATTTGCAAATCTTGGAAACCCTATATGTCAGTGAAAATAGTATAAAGACAACATATCAAATATTGAACCTGAGAAATGTTACTGGTTTTTATTGTTTGTTTGTTTGTTTGTTTGTTTTTTAAATATATGCTCATTTTTAATTTGATGTCTTGAAAATCCTTTTCAGGAAAGGCCTTCCTTCTTTCAGCAAGACAATGCCAAACCACTTTCTGCACATATTAAAACTGTATGGCTCCATAGTAAAAGAGCCTGGGTGCTAAACTGGCCTGCTTGCAGTCCAGACCTGTCCCCCATTTAAAATATTTGGTGCATTACGAAGCGCAAAATACAACAAAGGAGACCCCGAACTGTTGAGCAACTGAAATTGTATATCAGGCAAGAATGGGACAACATTTCTCTTTCAAAACTACAGCAATTGGTCTCCTCAGTTCCCAAACCTTTACAGAGTGTTGTTAAAAGTAGATGCAACACAGTGGTAAACATGCCCCATCCCAACTTTTCTGAAATGTGTTGCTGATATCAAATTCAAAATTAGCATATATTTTTCAAAAAACAATACAATTTCTCAGTTTCAACATTTGATATGTTGTCTTTGTACTATTTTCAATGAAATACAGGGTTTTCAAGATTTGTAAATCGTCATATTCTGTTTTTTATTTATGTGTTACACAGTGTCCCACATTTATGGAATTGGGGTTGTAGGTTGCAGAAATATTTATAAAAAATATAAATATAAAATGGGGCGGCACGGTGGTGTAGTGGTTAGCGCTGTCGCCTCACAGCAAGAAGGTCCTGGGTTCGAGCCCTGGGGCCGGCGAGGGCCTTTCTGTGTGGAGTTTGCATGTTCTCCCCGTGTCCGCGTGGGTTTCCTCCGGGTGCTCCGGTTTCCCCCACAGTCCAAAGACATGCAGGTTAGGTTAACTGGTGACTCTAAATTGACCGTAGGTGTGAATGTGAGTGTGAATGGTTGTCTGTGTCTATGTGTCAGCCCTGTGATGACCTGGCGACTTGTCCAGGGTGTACCCCACCTTTCGCCCGTAGTCAGCTGGGATAGGCTCCAGCTTGCCTGCGACCCTGTAGAAGGATAAAGCGGCTAGAGATAATGAGATGAGATAAATATAAAATAGTTTGCATAAGTATTCAACCCCACTGATGTGAACCCTCCAGTGGGAGATGGGAGAAGCTGTCCCAACAACCATAGCCCAGACAGGCCACAAAGCTGGGCTTTATGGAAGCATAGCTTGCCATACTGAAGTTTGGCAGAATATACATTGGAGACTCAAAAAGGCAGAATAGATATTGGAGACTTTCAGAAGGCTCAACTTGTGGAAAAAGATTTTCTGGTTCAATGATAGCACATTTGAGCCTTGCAATAAAGTGTGAAGTTTGGCAGAAACCCAACAGTGTTCATCAATCTAGAATACCATCCCAACAGTGAATAGCATCACATGGACTGTTTTTTGAGGTATTATACACAAATCACTGACATGTCTTCAGGACTACACCGTAATGTCCAGTCACCTTAATTTGGTTTAAATGGAAGTTTGGACCATGGCCATGGGGAAGCCATGGCCTAATGGTTAAAGAAGTAGCTTTGGGACCAAAAGGTCACTGGTTTGATTCCCTGGACCAACTGAAATGCCCTTGAGCAAGGCATCTAATCCTTGGCTGTTCTGGGTATGTTGTACATTGCCCTGGATAAGAGCGTCTACTAAATGCCTGTAACGTAAAAAGAAAATTGAATATATGAGGGTTTTCTTCAGATACTAATTATGTGGAAATGTTTGTTTGTTCATTCTCAGTAATGAATTTATCCTGGTCAGGACATCTGGGATCACTTGGCATAAGGTGGGAATACATCCAAGATCGGACACCAGGCCATCAAAGGGCACTATTTACTATATAAGGGACATCTGCACAGTGTTTGATATATCTCTTTAAGTCTGAAGTAAGGACTTAATGTAACAAATTACAACTGGGTGACCAGGCCTTACATTTTCACAATTGTCATTTTTGCCATAGAAATAGTATAAAAGTATCATGTGGTTTATTTCTGACACACTAAAGGCACTAAAGGTAAAATGAACATTTGTTTAATAGTTGTTTATCCATATTTCATTGAACTGTTAATAAACATATCCTCGGTTGTTGATTTGAAGATCTGATTAGTAAGTTTATCTACACTGTCACCGAGCGAGCTAAACTGTTTTTTTCTGTTGATCGGATGAATGCTAGCCAGATATATAGCATCTCAGATGTCTTCAGCTGCCTTGTGTTATTGAATGAATGGCAGTTGAAGAGTTAGCATGTGGAAAATGGCTAACTATATTGTGAGAAAATTAGCCAAATAATGGGGGGGGTAATACAGCACATCACTGGATTATTCATTACTCCATATTTCACTAACCAAATGAAAACATCGGGATGAAAGTCTGATATGCACATGTGTGTCTCATAATGGCCAGATGAGGTTATGAGATTCACTGCAGAGAGCATAACAAATTCCCATGCATTTGCAAGGTGTTAACGAGCCTTTTCCTGTTTCACTGCTAGAACGACTTTTACTGTGAGCAAGTGGTCGTTAGTCTGAGAGTAATAACAGGCAAAGCAAAACATGTTTTGACCAACAGCTAATGATAAAATCATGAACCATCATCAGAGAATAAACACTTGATTGTTGGATAAGTGCAACTTTACCAGATGTGTATGTAAAAAAAATAATAATAAGTAAATAAAAAGTTAAAGCTGGAACACGGACACGGCTTTTGAGATACTTTGAAATACAGTGGTGCTTGAAAGTTTGTGAACCCTTTAGAATTTTTCAATATTTCTGCATAAATATGACCTAAAACATCATCAGATTTTCACACAAATCCTAAAAGTAGATAAAGAGAACCCAGTTAAACAAATGAGACAAAAATATTATACTTGGTCATTTATTTATTGAGGAAAATTATCCAATATTACATATCTGTGAGTGGCAAAAGTATGTGAACCTTTGTTTTCAGTATCTGGTGTGACCCCCTTGTGCAGCAATAACTGCAACTAAACATTTCTGGTAACTGTTGATCAGTCCTGCACACCGGCTTGGAGGAATTTTAGCCCATTCTTCCATACAGAACAGCTTCAACTCTGGGATGTTGGTGGGTTTCCTCACATGAACTGCTCGCTTCAGGTCCTTCCACAACATTTCGATTGGATTAAGGTCAGGACTTTGACTTGGCCATTCCAAAACATTCACTTTAGTCTTCTTTAACCATTCTTTGGTAGAACGACTTGTGTGCTTAGGGTCGTTGTCTTGCTGCATGACCCACCTTCTCTTGAGATTCAGTTCATGGGCAGATGTCCTGACATTTTCTTTTTGAATTTCCTGGTATAATTCAGAATTCATTGTTCCATTGAAACAATCTGACTTTCAGTTGTTCATTCAGTTCTCCTTTCATTCGCTTCTTCTACATAAGGCTGAGATGGCAGCAACACCCAGCGGAGAAATCAGACAGCTGGTCCACTCATTCCCCATTTTCTCCATACTGAGTACTCCGCCATTACTGCTTGGCTCAGGCAATTACTAAAACCCAGGACGGGACAGAACGTCACTGGTTTTAGCAACAACCGTGGGGAGGTCACTGCCCAAGTGATAATATGTCACGTCCCGTTCCATCCCGGGTTTTACCAACAACCCTTGGCTCACACTCCGGGAGAACTGGTGCAACTGAACTTACTTTCCTTTAAAAAAAATTAAAATAAAATTAATACTTTCCTTTTCTTGTAGTTTTATTTAATTGTTGGTACTGCACCCTCTTTCAATAGAGGCTAATATCCAATGCTCCTCAACAGATCAGAGGTTTTGTACAAGTCTTCAGTAAAATGTGCAGAGCAGAGGAGAGACCACTTCGTAGGTGCCCAATGTGCCCATGAACTTCTCGCAAAATGAGTCCAAATCTTTGCAGTTTGAACATTCTTGGGCCATAAATGCAACTTAAATCCTCCTTCTGTCATTTTGCTGCACCAGCCAGCAACCCATCGATGTGGCATAGCGATAAATTAACTCAAAATGGAGGATCGGAGTTGCAGTCAGCTCTGTGTTTTAGTATAGGGGAAATGGCGATGAGACAGATAGACTTCCTGCTGTGATGTTATGGACGTCAAGGTCATTCACTCAGACCGCTACCTATATGAATCACTTTAATCATAAAAATTACTATATTAGATTTATTGTTAATGCTTAAAACTATTCCTGTGCCATTATGAGGTCTCAAGGCATTTATAAATGAAAGTGAGGTCATGGTTCTGCATATCTCCTTTAACTTCCTGTTAGTGATCATGATTGACTATAGCTGGTAGCTTCTCTGTGCCTTCCCAGAAAGGGTTTGTTTACAGCACTCATTGGATTGAACAACACACAGTAAAATGGGAAAGTCCAAGGAGCTCAGTGCAGATTTGAGAAAGAGGATTGCAGATATACACAATTCAGGAATGTCTCTTAGAGCCATTTCTAAACAACTGCAAATTACAAGATCAGTTCAAACAATTATATCCAAGTTATTGTGAGGTGTAGTCACTTTGTCAAGCCAATTTGCTTCAAGAAAACCCAAACTGTCACCCTCAGCTGAAAGGAAATTGGTTTGGATGGTCAGGAACAACCTGGGAACCACCATGGCACAGCTCTGTCTTGAACTGGAAGCTGATGGATCACTGTCTACAGTTGAGATCACCATGGACTAAGAGGCTGCTGTCCAAGAAATAACCCCCTGCTCCAAATTGACACCTTCAAGTTTAACTAAAGTTTGTAACTGACCACATGGACAAAGAAAAAAGCCTTCTGGAGGATAGCTGTATGGTCAGATGAGACAAAGATTGAGTTATTTGGCCACAGTGACCACCATGTACAGAGGGACACTGTACCAGCTGGTGGTGGTGGTGGTAGGATCATCATGCTCTGGGGCCATTTTGCTGCCAGTGGAACTGGTTCATTGCACAAAGTGGATGGAATAATGAAGGAGGAGGACTACCTCAGAATTCTTCAGCATAAACCATCAGAAACTTGAACACAACTTGGGAGTTACAACAGGACAATGGACCCAAACACACATCAGAGCTGGTTGTGGAGGATAAAGCAGGCGAACTTTAAGCTTAAAACAAGTCCTGACTTCAACCCGATTGAAAATATATGGACAGTGCTTATAAGTCGAGTCCATGCCAAGAAAAAAAATGTAATTGAACTCTACCAAGTCTACCATGAAGAGTCATGAAATATCCAACCAGAATTCTGCCAGAAGTTTGTTCATGGTAAGCAAAAATGTTTGGTCAAAGTGAATCTTGTGAAGAGATATTTTACCCAAATATTAAGTGTGCTGTATGTATATTTTTAACCATGTATGTAAAATTTTGACCAGTTTGATTTCAGAAAACCCAAAGAAAATTCAAACTTGTGCAGGAAATACGAGTGTTTTTTTAAGCTGTATGCTGTACATTCTGCCACAGAAAAAGAAGAGTTCAAAGAAATTACTGAAAGTCCAAATATTGCCATGACATTCATATCCAAGATGAAATTAATGTCACTGTATGTAAACTTCTGACCACAACTGTATATACAGAGGTACTTGAAAATTTGTAAACCCTTTATAATTTTCTATATTTCTGCGTAAATATGACCTAAAACAGCATCAGATTTTCACACAAGTCCTAAAAGTAGATAAAGAGAACCCAGTTAAACAAATGAGACAAAAAATATTATACTTGGTCATTTATTTATTGAGGAAAATGATCCAATATTACATATCTGATCCAATATTACATATCTAATATTATATATCATATTACATATATGTGAACCTCTAGGATTAACAGTTAATTTGAAGGTGAAATTAGAGTCAGGTGTTTTCAATCAATGGGATGACAATCAGTTGTGAGTGGACACCCTGTTTTATTTAAAGAAAGAAAGAAACCACAACTTTATTCATCACACATTTGTGAAATATCCTCTCTGCATTTAACCCATCTGAAGCAGTGAACACACACATGCACACACACTTGAACAATGAGCACATACGCATACCCAGAGCAGTGGGCAGCCATGCTAACAGTGCCCAGGGACCAGTTGGGAGGTAGGTGCCTCGCTCAAGGGCACCTCAGCCCAAGGCCATCCCATATTAACCTAACCGCATGTCTTTGGACTGTGGGGGAAAACGGAGCACCCGGAGGAAACCCACACAGACACGGGGAGAACATGCAAACTCCACACAGAAAGGCCCTCGCCGGCCACTGGGTTTGAACCCAGAACCTTCTTGCTGTGAGGCGACCGTGCCAACCACTACACCACCGTGCTGCCCAAAGAACAGGAATCTATCAAAGTCTGATCTTCACAACACGTTTGTGGAAGTGTATCATGGCACGAACAAAGGAGATTTCTGAGGACCTCAGAAAAAGTGTTGTTGATGCTCATCAGGCTGGAAAAGGTTACAAAACCATCTCTAAAGAGTTTGGACTCCACCAATCCACAGTCAGACAGGTTGTGTACAAATGGAGGAAATTCAAGACCATTGTTACCCTCCCCAGGAGTGGTCGACCAACAAAGATCACTCCAAGAGCAAGGCATGTAATAGTCAACGAGGTCACAAAGGACCCCAGGGTAACTTCTAAGCAACTGAAGGCCTCTCTCATATTGGCTAATGTTCATGAGTCCACTATCAGGAGAACACTGAACAACAATGGTGTGCATGGCAGGGTTGCAAGGAGAAAGCTACTGCTCTCCAAAAAGAACATTGCTGCTTATCTGCAGTTTGCTAAAGATCACATGGACAAGCCAGAACGCTATTGGAAAAATGTGTTGTGGATGGATGAGACCAAAATACAACTTTTTGGTTTCAATGAGAAGTGTTATGTTTGGAGAAAGGAAAACACTGCATTCCAGCATAAGAACCTTATCCCATCTGTGAAACTTGGTGGTGGTAGTATCATGGTTTGGGCCTGTTTTGCGGCATCTGGGCCAGGACAGCTTGCCCTCATTGATGGAACAATGAATTCTGAATTATACCAGCGAATTGTAAGGAAAATGTCAGGACATCTGTCCATGAATTGAATCTCAAGAGAAGGTGGGTCATGCAGCAAGACAATGACCCTAAGCACACAAGTAGTTCTACCAAAGAATGGTTAAAGAAGAATAATGTTAATGTTTTGGAATGGCCAAGTCAAAGTCCTGACCTTAATCCAATTGAAATGTTGTGGAAGGACCTGAAGCGAACAGTTCATGTGAGGAAACCCGCCAACCACGGGCGCAGATAGAGGGGGGGACGGGGGGGATTCGTCCCACCCAGATTTAAATTCACCTCGTTCGGTCCCCCCCACTTATAGGGAGGAAAAAACGTCTATGCTGTCTTTCTTTGCATAAGGCAAACCTCACGGAAAAATCAAAAGACTAATTACCATTCGGTTTATTGAGGTGCACAGCAGTGTATATAGTTGCAACTGCGCAGACTGAACAGGTTGCGAGCTCGAGCTTGGTTGCTATGGTTACCCACAAGTTTGACAGGCATATCAGGGACAGCGCCTCCTAATTCAGGACCCCAACACGGCATGATGAAGGGTGCCAAAAGGCAGAAAACAATTGCATCATTTAAAAAAAAAGACTGTAAGTAAACTGTGCCTTACTTTATCATATCACCTTGCAATTTTTTGATAGTCTGTTCAAAGTAATGTCGTAGTGAAAGTAAAATCGTACGGAGTAGAGATGCCTTTCTGGTAGCCTCCTTCTTTCGGTGGTAGCCTGTAGATACAGTGCTCAGAAGGCAGTTTTAATGTTTAATCTGGCGTTCCCTGCCATAATTTCAGCGAGCATAGTGTTTCATAAGGAGACTTTGCGAAGAGTTGTTGACTGACTGCCGCTCATGCAACACACAGGCACAGTTAGAAAGTCAGGATGCACTGGTTTACACTTTACACACACACACGTAGCCCAGCCTCTCGCTATGTTTAACAGTTGGAACTGAGCGGTTTTAAAACTAGTTTTGCAGTTTTGCAATTTCTGTGCGTGATGATAATGTGTAAACTTTGGATTTCCATAGGCTATGTTAAAATGTTATCATTGTCCTGGCCTGCAGGTAGTTCCTGGTGATGGCAGTGAGGGAGGTGAAATAACATGTATACACACTACCGTTCAAAAGTTTGGGGTCACCCAGACAATTTTGTGTTTTCCATGAAAAGTCACACTTTTATTTACCACCATAAGTTGTAAAATGAATAGAAAATATAGTCAAGACATTTTTCTGGTCATTTTGAGCATTTAATCGACCCCACAAATGTGATGCTCCAGAAACTCAATCTGCTCAAAGGAAGGTCAGTTTTATAGCTTCTCTAAAGAGCTAAACTGTTTTCAGCTGTGCTAACATGATTGTACAAGGGTTTTCTAATCATCCATTAGCCTTCTGAGGCAATGAGCAAACACATTGTACCATTAGAACACTGGAGTGATAGTTGCTGGAAGTGGGCCTCTATACACCTATGGAGATATTGCACCAAAAACCAGACATTTGCAGCTAGAATAGTCATTTACCACATTAGCAATGTATAGAGTGGATTTCTGATTAGTTTAAAGTGATCTTCATTGAAAAGAACAGTGCTTTTCTTTCAAAAATAAGGACATTTCAAAGTGACCCCAAACTTTTGAATGGTAGTGTGTGTGTGTGTATATATATATATATATATATATATATATATATATATATATATATATATATACACACACACACACACACACACAATATATATATATATATATATATATATATATATATATATATATATACACACAAAATGGAATCATTTGCTGACAGCTCAGTCCCCCCCAGTTCAAAAATCCTATCTGCGCCCCTGCCGCCAACATCCCAGACTTGAAGCTGTTCTGTATGGAAGAATGGGCTAAAATTCCTCCAAGCCAGTGCGCAGGACTGATCAACAGTTACCGGAAACGTTTAGTTGCAGTTATTGCTGCACAAGGGGGTCACACCAGATACTAAAAACAAAGGTTCACATACTTTTGCCACTCACAGATATGTAATATTGGATCATTTTCCTCAATAAATAAATGACCAACTATAATATTTTTGTCTCATTTGTTTAACTGGGTTCTCTTTATCTACTTTTAGGACTTGAGTGAAAATCTGATGATGTTTTAGGTCATATTTATGCAGAAATATAGAAAATTCTAAAGGGTTCACAAACTTTCAAGCACCACTGTATGTTGCATAATATACAGAATTAAATAATATCACATTACAAAAAAATTCAGCAGAGTTGCATGTTGTTTAAACGACTTGGTAACATTACACGGACTCTGGCTACCAGACTGAAATGCTATAAATGCTGTAAATTCCTGGTATGCATGTGAGAGACAAGGGGACTGGAGTTGGGGTGAGGGGCAGATAGGAGAGAAAAAGGGAAATGAAGAGCAGGAAAAGAACAGAGGGAGGAGATAGAATGAGAGGGGCTGAGAGCGAAAGGGTGAGACGACATAGAAATGGAGAAAAAGAAAAAGATGGAAGGTGACACAGGGAATAAACAGCATAAAGTGAAAAGAAATTGCATGTGTGGGTTTGTCCACCATGTCAGTGCCCTTCTCTCCCCCCGGTGAGGAATCACATAAAGCTTCTTGTGTGTTTCATGGCCTCTGCGGTTTCAGACAGTGGCCTCCTGTGTGTGCTCAGGGCTTGTTCCATCCGTAACTCCCTCCCTCGTCCCCTGTGATCTACTCCCACCTGAGAACCACATCAAGGTCTACTTGATGTTGTTCTGTTTGCTGCCCCCGAATCCCCTGTCAGGAACTGCTCGTCCTTATTTATAATATTGATAAGGTTGGAAGGTCATGGGGTGGGAGTGGAATGAGGTTGAGAAATGTCTGAACTGCTCAAATTCTTATGAGTTTTCTCATTAGACTGGCGACTGGCAGCCATTTTTAAGAAATGTGGCAAATGTAGGATCAGGATTTCAGGATAGGCATACACATACACTGCAACCCTGCTATAATGAACTCCTTGGGAAATGTCCAAGTAGTTTGTGATCCTGAAAAGTTTGTAATACTGAAATGGACTCACTTGTCACACCAAACACACACGTTATATGCAAAATTTTAGGCATATTTTCCTTATCATGAATTTCTCCTTCTGAATCACTATCACAGTTCATTGACTGAGTTAAAGGATCATGAACAGAGGCTATGATTTCCTCATCTGTTATGGAAATGACGTTGGTTATCAGTGTATCATTGTCAATGTCCACCAGCAATGTTTTCTAAATCTTCACCATTCAGTTCATTCATGTGTTGCAAATTATCAATGATGTCATTTATGTCTTTTTTTGGGGTGCAAGGTGTGTTGATGCGCAACTTTTGGATTTATCCGCTAGTCCTGGAAGGCAGTGTTGTTGTAAGTCCTGCCAAGCCTAAACGCCTATCACACTCAAGCCAGACTCCACCTCCGTCATTAGGACAGGTGCACCCTGGATAGCTCGGTCTTGCGACTGAGTGAACCAACGGAGTTACTGGCGACTAGGAAGTGAAGTAGCCTCTTCCTCTTAGTGATTAAGCTATTTAATACCTGAGCTTCTCAAAAGGTAAAAAAGTCATTATTACTTAGTATTTATTACTTAGTATTACTAAGTATTTGCATTTATTGTGTGCGATCTAGTTTATTATTATTAATTGTATTGTCCTTTAAATTCATCATGACAAGAATCCCAAATCCAGAAAGGGACGGAAAATAGGTAACATCTCAAAGAACTACCATCACCTGTGTTTTGGATCCATCAATGTAAGGACCGCCAAATGTGAGAACAAATTAGCTGAACACATCATTCACATCAAATCATTAAACCATGATATTTGCTGTCTACAAGAGACTCATATCATGGGGCAGGGCGAAATTGAATTTAGCGATCCAGTGCTGGTAGGATGGCGATTTATTTACAGTGGTCTGAAGAAGAAGGCTCAAGCTGGGGTAGCGATAGCTCTATCACTGCAAGTAAAACTTATTGACATAGAACATCATATGGAAGGCAGAATACTGTCTGTCAGAGCCTCTGTTGCTGGAACAAAACTCACTGTCATCTCCTGCTATTCTCCTACCGAAGAGTATGCAACATCGACTAAGGAAGCTTTCTATAATAATCTTGCAAAAGTGATAAAGGACTTCAAACAATCACATCCATCCTTCAAGCTGCTAATTGGTGGCGATTTTAATGCTACAATTGGTAACGACTGCCAAAACAACAACTGGAAGTGTATAGGCTCCAATAACGATGTTGAACCAACTAGCTTTAATGGAACAAAACTGATAGAGCTAGCCGAGAGTAACAACTTGTTTGTTCTTAACACCTTGTTTGCTACTAAATCACAAACTCATAGGTGGACATTTAAATCCAATCTCGGATACTTTTGCCGCCTTGACTACATCCTCGGTGAATGGTACATAAAGCGAGCTGCTAGAAATTGTAGAGCCTACCCAGGAGTAAGTGCCTCATTCGAGTCAGACCACCGTGTGGTTGTTCTTGATGCTATGCTTCCGAGCAAGGGTAGAAGAAAGAAAATCTTCAAAAAGAGCAGACCTAAAGAACGTCGTACGCTGTACATCAATGCACTGAGGGACAACGAGGTTATACAAGCGTCGTATACTAAACGACTGGATGAGCTTCTGGAGCATGCCCCCTCGTCTGATCAGGTTGATGTGGTTGAGAACCAAGTTGTGTCTGCCATCTGTAAAGCTTCTGAAGAGACTATTCCAATGAAAACCAGAGACGCCGAGCAGAAACCTTGGGTGAATGATGACTTTCTCTCCCTACTTGAAAAACGGCGAAAATCAACGAATGTCATCGAAAAGAAAGAACTGTCTATGGAAATTAAGAAACTCCGCTTGGATCTGAAGAGCGCCTTTTTTAAAGGCAAAGCAAATAAGATCAACTACACCAGCGAACAGAGAGCCGTCGGGGAGGAATTCAGATTGGCTAAGAACTATATAGCACTCCAGAAATCCAGACAGCAACTAATCCAGCCTGAAAAGCTCGAGGAACATTTCGCTCAACACCTAGGAAAGAGAGATTTCGTTACACAACCCGAGCTGACCCAACCCGAAAACTACCCACACATCCTACCCCCACAAGACCTGGACCCTATTGAGGAAGGCCCCCCCATACTCTCTGAAGTTGAGAGCTGTTTGTCAAAGTTTAAGAACGGCAAGTGCCAAGGAACTGATGGTATCTACGGTGAGCAGTTAAAGTACTCCAACTCAAAGCAGCTACTTGTCTACCTGGTATTCCTGCTTGGGATCATCTGGAAATTTATCAAAGTACCGAGTACCTGGCTCATCTCATTCATAACATGCCTATACAAGAAAGGTTCTAGAACCGTGGCAGAAAACTATCGTGGTCTGTCGATTATCGCTACCCTGTGTAAGCTTGCATCCATGGTCATCACGCAAAGAGTTCGGACAACCTATGAATCTATCTTGATGCCGACACAGTTTGGATTTAGACAGAACAGGTCCACTTGCGATGCAATATTCATTGTGCGGCACATATTAGCCAAAGAACGCCAACCTCTCTTCCTGTGCTTCATCGATCTGAAAGCGGCCTACGACTGGATTCCACGCGAGGCGTTGTTCCGAGTTCTAGAGATCAGCTTAAATTGCCCTACATTAATCTCCATCCTAAGGGCCCTGTATTCTGGTACCAAGGCTTGCATCAGGCGCACGGCTAGGTATTTTTAAACCTTTGTGGGATGTAGACAAGGGGCCCTCGAGAGCCCGTGTCTCTTTAATATCTACATGGACTTCGTGATGAGATGCGCTAAGCATGAAATCCATACTCAGTTCCTAGAGGCTGGAGTCCGCATAGAGTTTACAATCCCCAACGAAGTATCCCCCCAAGCGCTTCGTACCACCAAAGTGCATGGTATCATTAGAATAACGGAGTTACTATATGCGGATGATGTTGTGCTCTTTTCAGAAAGTATCGATG
Source organism: Neoarius graeffei (assembly GCF_027579695.1). Classification (NCBI taxonomy): domain Eukaryota; kingdom Metazoa; phylum Chordata; class Actinopteri; order Siluriformes; family Ariidae; genus Neoarius; species Neoarius graeffei. The sequence goes on from NC_083574.1 coordinate 14,400,825, forward strand.
AGCTTCAGAAGATTGAGATCTATGACAACACCTTTACAAGATTCGGCTTATGTATGTCCTACAAGAAGACCGAAACTATGGCATTCAATGTTGATGAAAGCATAAAAGAAGAGAAAAGTCTAGTGACTGTCAATGGTGTTGCGCTTAAGAACGTGAGAGAATTCCGGTATCTAGGACATCTGATGACAAACACTAACAAAACATCAGCCTTCCTTCACCAAAGAATTGCCTCAGCATTTGAGAAATGGAACGAGCTGAAGCACATCCTTACTGATCGTGAAATCTATCTAAGTACGCGAATGAAGTTTTTAACCTCCTGTGTCCGCTCAAGGCTGCTCTACAGTGTTCAAGCGTGGGATCTCACATCAGCAGAGACCCAAAAGTTAGAGGTGATCTGGAACATCTTCCTGAGAAAAATGATCGCGGGAGGCTTTGCCCGTAAGAATGCTCCACTGAAAAACAAACAACAAAAGGGCGTGGACTCATCCTCCCTCGTTGATGGAGAGCTTGACTGGGCATATAAAATCTCAAACAGTAAGCTTCAGAGCATCACCGGCTCTACACCGATAAAACACTGCTACCAGACCAAACATCTACAGTATCTTGCACACATCTGTCGGATGAGCAATGACTCCCTACTGAAGAAAGTCCTTTTTGATAGAAGAACTAACTGGAATAAGATGGAGGAATGCCTGAATATGGACAAAAAACAGATCTTGAAAATGATGATGCACAAGACTGACTTCACGCAGCTGTTGGCCTCTTGTTTTCCATCAGCCAAGCAGCTGTCCCCCAAGGCCTACCACGTGCCACGCAGGAAAACACGATGATGATGATGATGATGATGATTTACCATCACAGTGACTTTTATTTAAGGATACAATTTTATTTCTGAATATAAAGAGCAAAAGTGTTAGTATTTTATGGGATTGGCTCCAGCACACTTTCAAGTCTGACGGATCAGTGATATAGAAAATGGATGGATGGGTGGATGCTAGGTACTATTTCATTAGCACAACAAGCTAACTGTACTAACTATGTACACTCGCCAGAGGTTTCAGTAATCTCTGCTTCTTCCTTCCAAGCTTCCTTTCTCTTTATCATTTACATATCTATACATAATTAATGAGCGATCTTTGTCAAAAGTTTTTAAAAACACTGCCAAGCAGTAAATGGGAACTAATTGCAGAAAGGAACTAAAGTTCAGAATGGGGAACAGAAGAAACTTCACACCACATAATATACGGTACCATAGAATTATTCAAAGTAATCCTTTAAGCCAGCCATCCAGATGCGTCTCTTTCCTTCGCCATTGCTAATTTGTATAGAATTGAGAAGTTGTGGTTTCAGTGTCATGTGCATACAAACTACATGTACCTATAAAATTAAAGGTCGTACTGTCATTTTATCACTTTCTAGTGTAAAGCTAGGATTACGGCTGCTTTTACTGATTTTACTTTATACACAACTGAGTACGTGGTCAGACAGAGGTGTAGCACTTGTGGCAGCACTATTCTTGTCATGCACTACAAGTAAATCTTAATTTTAAAAAAGAAATGTTTGTGTGAAAATATATAGTGTAGAGTTATAAGATTATAATTTTCTTTTCTGTTGTGTAACGATATGGAATGTAAGATTAGCTACCTTATACCATTTTTCATGTTTGTTGCCATTTCTGTTCTAGTCATGTCCCCGCCTCTGTCCAATCATTGGTTTGTTACCAGATTGCAGTCACCTGCTTCATGTTTAGCTATGCTTAATTTGTCTCTTTATACCCTATTGTGTCAAAGTGTCATTGCAAAGTCTTGCCAATTATATTTGGGAGGGACAACACATGGAAAACGCTGACTATGGACACAATCTAATTAACAGTTATTCCATGAATTCCACGGTGGTTAGCACAGTCGCCTCACAGCAAGAAGGTTCTGGGTTCGAACCCAGTGGCCGGCGGGGCCTTTCTGTGTGGAGTTTGCATGTTCTCCCCGTGTCTGCGTGGGTTTCCTCCGGGTGCTCCAGTTTCCCCCACAGTCCAAAGACACATGGTTAGGTTAATATGGGACGGCCTTGGGCTGAGATGCCCTTGAGCGAGGCACCTACCTCCCAACTGCTCCCCAGGCGCCGTTCGCATGGCTGCCCACTGCTCTGGGTATACGTGTGTACTCATTGCTCACGCGTGTGTGCATGTGTGTGTTCACAGCTTCAGATGGGTTAAATGCAGAGAGGAAACTTCACAAGTGTGTGATAAATAAAGTTGTGCTTTCTTTCTTTTACTTTTCTTTCTTTCATGAACTCGAGTCGTACATGAGCTGATAGCCGACGAGGTGCATAGCGTCAAGTTTGCTATAAGCCACATACGATGAGATTAAGTGGAATAACTATTTGATTCTATCCATAGTCACTGGATTTTAAGAAACCGAGCATTTGCGTTTTTATTTTTTGCAAATTCGATAAATGAAAGCTTTATACAAAACATCCAACAAAATCATCTCATCTCACCATCTCTAGCCACTTTATCCTGTTCTACAGGGTCACATGCAAGCTGGAGCCTATCCCAGCCAACTACGGGCGAAAGGCGGGGTACACCCTGGACAAGTCACCAGGTCATCACAGGGCTGACACATAGACACAGACAACCATTCACACTCACATTCATACCTACGGTCAATTTAAAGTCACCAGTTAACCTAACCTGCATGTCTTTGGACTGTGGTGGAAACCAGGGCACCCGGAGGAAACCCATGCGGACACGGGGAGAACATGCAAACTCCGCACAGAAAGGCCCTCGCCGGCCACGGGGCTCGAACGTGGACCTTCTTGCTGTGAGGCAACAGCGCTAACCACTACACCACTGTGCCACCCTGACAAAATAATTTCCGCTTAGAATATAAACAAATCGGTGAAATGATAGTAGCAATTTGTGAAAAAATGCTATAATATTAATTATTGAAAAATAAAAAATATATATACGTTCTTACCATCAAATACTTTTATTCCATATTTTGTTCCTTTTTTGTATTTTTGGGGCTTTTGTTTTCGAGTAGAGTTTTTATTTCGTCCTTGGTTGGTTCAACAACACTTTCCACCATTTTGTTTTTCTCGACTCACAGTATATGAGCTGATATCCTAGTAGTCCATTAGCCAATCAGAGCATGTGATTGCTCATGCCCAATGAATATGGATAGAATAATGGTTGGTGTTCACGATTTATCAAGCTAACATGTAGCTGTTAAGTCTTTTATACAGATAATGTACAGTTGTGGTCAGAAGTTTACATACAGTGACATGAATGTCATCTTGGATATGAATGTCATGGCAATATTTGGGCTTTTAATTATCTCTTTGAACTTTTATTTTTCTGTGGCAGAATGATTCTACAGCATACATTTTTAATAATTAAAAAAAACACTAGAATTTGGTGCACAAGTTTTAATTTTCTTTGGGTTTTCTGAAATCAACACAGGGTCAAAATTACACATAGAGCATCAAAAATATACATACACTCACTTTGATTATTAATTCAGAGGTGCTGCAACTTCCAAAATGTCTCTTATCTTGCCAAGGCCGAGATCTCTTAACTTCCTGTTAGTGCTCATGATTGATTACAGCTGGTAGCTTCTCTGTGCCTTCCTAAAAAGGGTTTGTTTACAGCACTCATTGGATTGACCAACACACAGTAGAGTGGGAAAGTCCAAGAAACTCAGTGCAGATCTGAGAAAGAAGATCGCAGATATACACAACTCCAGAATGTCTCTTGGAGCCATTTCTAAACAACTGCAGAGCCAAGATTGTATCCAAGTTATTGTGAGGTGTAGTCACTTTGCCAAGCCACTTTGCTTCAAGAAAACCCAAACTGTCACCCTCAGCTGAAAGGAAATTGGTTCGGATGGTTAGGAACAACCTGAGAACCACCATGGCACAGCTCTGTCATGAACTGGAAGCTGATGGATCACTGTCTACAGTTGAGATCACCATGGACTAAGAGGCTGCTGTCCAAGAAATAACCCCCTGCTCCAAAATTAACACCTTCAAGCTTAAAGTGCATATTCTGGACCAATATCGGAGGTTTTTTATATGAAAGTATGTCCCTTTACACACTCATCCAGAAGGGTAATTTTGCACAAGGCCATCTGTCTACAGCAGAAAAAAAATAAAATAAAACGCGTCTGGAAAAATCCCAAGGGAGTCTGGAGCCAGATTCGTGACATCACCTGCGGAAGCGCGAGCAGGCTGCGCAAGCTTTGCATGGTTTCAGTGCACAGCCTGTGTAGACCAAGCACTCCCATTTCTCTCATTGTCCAGTCTTTTGGAAAACGATGAGTACTAATCCCATTAACATTGGTTTTGCTACACCCTCCTACAATACATCTGTTAACCATTTTAATAATTATGTGATAACATTGAAGAAATTTGCAGAAAACCACCAGGTCGTTTTCTCAGAAACAAACCAGCGCTGACGTAGGATTCAAAGTGAGGCATCCTGCAGATGATGTCACGAAAATCAAAGTTTGCCAGGAAATTCAAATGGCAAGTTTTTTCAGAGGCCTCAAATGGCCTCAAATGGCTTAATTTCAACTGAATTTTTCTGGTATTGCACAAGGTAAAAAAAAATTTGCAGAGAATGCAGAATGTTACAGATATTTGACCAAAGTTTAATATAAAATAGGAGAATTGCATTGATCTTGCTCCTGAATTTACAACCCCGATTCCAAAAAAGTTATAATAATAATAATAATAATAATAATAATAATAATAATAATATAATAATTTACAAATCTCAAAAACTGATATTGTATTCACAATAGAACATAGACAACATATCAAATGTTGAGAGTGAGACATTTTGAAATTTCATGCCAAATATTGGCTCATTTGAAATTTCATGACAGCAACACATCTCAAAAAAGTTGGGACGGGGCAATAAGAGGCTGGAAAAGTTAAAGGTACAAAAAAGGAACAGCTGGAGGACCAAATTGCAACTCATTAGGTCAATTGGCAATAGGTCATTAACATGACTGGGTATAAAAAGAGCATCTTGGAGTGGCAGCGGCTCTCAGAAGTAAAGATGGGAAGAGGATCACCAATCCCCTTAATTCTGCACCGACAAATAGTGGAGTAATATCAGAAAGGAGTTCGACAGTGTAAAATTGCAAAGAGTTTGAACATATAATCATCTACAGTGCATAATATCATCAAAAGATTCAGAGAATCTGGAAGAATCTCTGTGCGTAAGGGTCAAGGCCGGAAAACCATACTGGGTGCCCGTGATCTTCGGGCCCTTAGACGGCACTGCATCACATACAGGCATGCTTCTGTATTGGAAATCACAAAATGGGCTCAGGAATATTTCCAGAGAACATTATCTGTGAACACAATTCACCGTGCTATCCGCCGTTGCCAGCGAAAACTCTATAGTTCAAAGAAGAAGCCGTATCTAAACACGATCCAGAAGCGCAGACGTCTTCTCTGGGCCAAGGCTCATTTAAAATGGACTGTGGCAAAGTGGAAAACTGTTCTGTGGTCAGACGAATCAAAATTTGAAGTTCTTTATGGAAATCAGGGACGCCGTGTCATTCGGATGAAAGAGGAGAAGGACGACCCAAGTTGTTATCAGCACTCAGTTCAGAAGCCTGCATCTCTGATGGTATGGGGTTGCATTAGTGCGTGTGGCATGGGCAGCTTACACATCTGGAAAGACACCATCAATGCTGAAAGGTATATCCAGGTTCTAGAGCAACATATGCTCCCATCCAGACGACGTCTCTTTCAGGGAAGACCTTGCATTTTCCAAAGTGACAATGCCAAACCACATACTGCATCAATTACAGCATCATGGCTGTGTAGAAGAAGGGTCCGGGTACTGAACTGGCCAGCCTGCAGTCCAGATCTTTCACCCATAGAAAACATTTGGCGCATCATAAAACGGAAGATCCGACAAAAAAGACCTAAGACAGTTGAGCAACTAGAATCCTACATTAGACAAGAATGGGTTAACATTCCTATCCCTAAACTTGAGCAACTTGTCTCCTCAGTCCCCAGACGTTTACAGACTGTTGTAAAGAGAAAAGGGGATGTCTCACAGTGGTAAACATGGCCTTGTCCCAACTTTTTTGAGATGTGTTGTTGTCATGAAATTTAAAACCACCTAATTTTTCTCTTTAAATGATACATTTTCTCAGTTTAAACATTTGATATGTCATCTATGTTCTATTCTGAATAAAATATGGAATTTTGAAGCTTCGACATCATTGCATTCCATTTTTATTTACAATTTGTACTTTGTCCCAACTTTTTTGGAATCGGGGTTGTACCCGTGATATGCACTTTAACTAAAGTTTGAAGCTGACCACACGGACAAAGAAAAAAGCCTTCTGGAGGATAACTGTATGGTCAGATGAGACAAAGATTGAGTTGTTTGGCCACAGTGACCACCATGTACAGAGGGACACTGTAGCAGCTGGTGGTGGTGGTAGGATCATCATGCTCTGGGGCCGTTTTGCTGCCAGTGGAACTGGTTCATTGCACAAAGTGGATGGAATAATGAATAAGGAGGACTACCTCAGAATTCTTCAGCATAAACCATCAGAAACTTGAACACAACTTGGGAGTTACAACAGGACAATGAACCCAAACACGCATCAGAGCTGGTTGTGGCGGATAAAGCAGGCTAATATTAAGCTTAAAACAAGTCCTGACTTCAACCCGATTGAAAATATTTGGACTGTGCTTATAAGTCGAGTCCATGCCAGAAAAAAAACCAAATGTAATTGAACTCTACCAATTCTACCATGAAGAGTCATGAAATATCCAACCAGAATTCTGCCAGAAGCTTGTTCATGGTAAACAAAAATGTTTGGTCAAGGTGAAGCTTGTGAAGAGACATTTTACCCAATTATTAGGTGTGCTGTATGTATAATTCTGACCCTGTGTTGATTTCAGAAAACCCAAAAAAAATTAAAACTTGTGCACCAAATTCTAGTGGGGTTTTTTTTTTATTAAAGATGTATGCTGTACATTCTGCCACAGAAAAAGAACAGTTCAAAGAAATTACTGAAAGCCCAAATATTGCCATGACATTCATATCCAAGATAACATTCATGTCACTGTACCGTATGTAAACTTCTGACCACAACTGTAAATACACAGTGACAGTGGAAACGAGAAAGAGAAAATTGCTGTGAAGGACAATATTTTTTCCTGAAAATGCACAGTAATTACACTTAGTCTTGTGCAAAAATGAATGAATGAATGAATGAATGAATGAATGAATGAATGCATACACCTTGGGTTGTGTCACAACTAAGTGCTCTTAGAAAATTAGAATTTTTTTTTAATGTAACAATTACAGGAAAAGTGGGTTGTACATGAGGGATCTTCTTTACCGCAATAAACACGTCGTACCTGTACACCATTCCAAACATGCAGGTACTTATAATTCTTATTAGAAATCTTTCTAACATTTGGGTTCTGTTCCCGGAGCTGTAACAGTTAAAGATTTTCCTGTGAGCTCTCACACTGCAGCACTGACCCAAATACCACCAGTGAGAAATGAGATCATGCCTTAATGACCATTACTTTATCAAAATTCGGTGCCACCACTAAAAATACCACACTGTGTGCATAACTGACCTTCAGCAGTGATTGTACAAAGTCTCATACACACACATTTCTACTGTCCTCGTACAATGTGGGTTTTGATTCAACACTGGAAAATTTATCCTGCCATATGTTTCAGTAATGACTCAAGTGCACTCTGGTGGAGAAACAGATGCAGGATGTTATTGGGTGTCTTTTACACACTATTTAAAAGTTTCAATGTGATTTCTCTTTAATTCAATGCAACAGTATATTTACATCTCAGCTTGCTAAAGGTGGGGGTCAAGACTTTGCCTGCTTTATGAGCTCCAAGCAGCAAAAGCACATTGCTAATAAAGAAAGCAATAAAGTAATAAAGAAAGTGATGCAAATAAATCTGTTTAAAGAGCTTTCCAATTTAATTCGGACTTTCAGAGGCCAGTCTCAGAGGACATCCGAGGTGAAAGCACACGTGGTTAGATTTGTGCTTTTACCAAGAGTGAATTTATTGCTCAGAGAAGCTGATGGAGGACATGGTGGTGTTATGGCTGCTGTGCCAACAAGAAAGTGGTTGCCTGCTCGCTTTCAGAGAAGCATCTGGGAAATCAGAGATTCGCAAAGGACAGAAGAAAAAAAATCTCAAGCTCTCTGTGGCTTAGAGAAATGAAGAAACTGTACAATTTGGTGTTTGGAATAAGACTGCCCCCTTTTGGTGAAGTTTATTAATAGGTAGGTATTGTTGTAGTAGTAATAATAATAATAATAATAATTATTATTATTATTATTATTATTGTGAGCATATTAATAAATAAATCACATTATTTATCTTTTCTATCATTAAATATTTGTTTAAAATAATAGTTTTATTAAGTTGAAGTAACCTTGTTAAGAGTGGTCTGATTCAATTTGAAGTTTGTTTGTTTTTTTCAAGCATTATTCTATACTTTTATTTAAAAAATATCTGCCAATTGAATAATTGTTGAAAACATAATAATAGTAATAATAATAATAGGAAAACAAAGAAGAAGAAGAATAGATTCACAACAGGCAAATTTAGAGAAAAATAATGTGATTTTCTATGCGATTTAGTGTGTGTGTGTGTGTGTGTGTGCGTTTGTTTATTTATTTATTTATTTATTTATTTGGGGAAATACACCACTCATATTTTTCATACGTTCTAAATGCAGGACATGGAGAACCAAAACCGTGACATAAATCTCTATATGTCACTCGTGAGGAAATCATTGAATTGTTTTGATAAATTTGGGTACTTTTTGTTTGTGAGTGTGTCTATATAATAGTGTTGGCTTGAAGATATGAACTTCATCTTCTTGTGTTGAAAAACTCATTTTTCATGCAAAATACATCACAGATCTGAGTGACATCCATCCATTATTTGTAGCCGCTTATCCTGTGCAGGGTTGCAGGCAAGCTGGAGCCTATCCCAGATGACTATGGGCGAGAGGCGGGGTATACCCTGGACAAGTCACCAGATCATCACAGAGCTGACACAAAGAGACAAACGACTTTTCACACTCATACCTATGGTCAATTTGGAGCCACCAATTAACCTAACCTGCATCTCTTTGGACTGTGGGGGAAACCAGAGCACCCAGAGGAAACCCATTCAGACACAGGGAGAACATCCAAACTCCACACAGAAAGGCCCCCGTTGGCCATTGGGCTCGAACCCAGAACCTTCTTGCTGTGAGGCGACAGCGCTAACCACTACACCACCATGCCACCCACTGAGTGACACATTTCTGGATATTTCACTCAGATGATGTCACTCCCAGTGTTTTGCCACTGACTAGAGGCGTGTTGTCAAAATAGCAAACCGGTTCAAAATTAAAATTTTTTTCATTGACTTGCATTTTTTATTTTGTGGATGTGTCCAAATAATATAAAGGATATTACATGTTGGCTTGACGATATGAAGTTTATCTTCTCGTGTTGAAAAACATTTCACTTCACTTCACTCACTATGTTCACCACTCGAAGATCAAGTTCATATCTTCGCGCCACCGTGTAATATCATATGACACATTGTATTAGTGTTATCTAAAAAAATGTCAAACGTTTTAAACAGGTTTCATCAGGTTTTTATTGATTAATAATTTTTGTGATATGATAATTTTGAACATAAGACAGTAAACTTAGATAGTAAGCATAAGATTGTGACAAACCTAATATCAAATTTATACAACTTAATGTATAACTGAAATGGGTGAAGTTTTTAGGTTGAATCTCAGCTCCAAACCATAGCAAGAATAAGATTACAACAGCATTCAAACTTGATAAGTACTGAATAACTATATGATAAATATTTAAACAGTTATTGTTGGGATAGTTAGTCAGCACCTAAAATAATAATAAATATACAATGAATGCAGTCATGAATGTACAGTAAATGAGAAATGACACTACATTGCCATACTAAAGTTATATCCAGGTTATTTATTTGTGCGCAATGAAACATTTCGTTCAATTAGTAATTTAGTATTTTCATTGTTTCATCAAATTTTGTGTTGCAGTTTCAAATCTTGTTCATTTTATCCAGTAGTCTGATGAAGTTAGGCTTCCAATGACATCATTATGCTATATTTTTGTCACAAGGGACAATTGTATACGTTGTAAGTTCTTATGAGTTAATAAAACCCAGCTTGCTACATACAAAGTCAAAGAAAGAGATAATTACAAATCGGTCTGCTTTTCCATCCAAATACAAAGGAGGAAAAGAAGCACACAATCACAAATCATTGCAGTTTTTCCAACTGAAGAAAACCAGAAATCAGACTAGTTTTTCCAACTAAATACACCAATCTATGTTTTATTCCAGAAGAGCTCTGCCCAAAGCTGTCTCGATCTATCTGTACGATGCAAAGGCAAACATTCCTGGCTTGCTTTTTGCAAAGTCTCTGCACTGGTGCTTGCCTTATATTTCGTTCTGTATTAACATCTGATCGTTGTCGTCGAGTGTGTTGGATGGATCCTGCGCCTGCATCGCTCCCTGGGCAGCTCCGAAGGCAGCTTGTTGGGCGGCTTGCTGAACGTGTGGGTTTTTCCAGGCCCCCGTAGTCCATTCCTCCTGAGCCTTACTCATGCTGCCGCCACTTCCCCTGTACAAGTTATGAACCTGGTGGATCAGACAAACACAAACGTCATGACTTTCTGTTCACGAGCTAACAATGGATGCTCTATTGACATTTTTGTCCCAAAATGTCTTATACAGTGGTGCTTGAAAGTTTGTGAACCCTTTAGAATTTTCTATATTTCTGCATAAATATGACCTAAAACATCATCAGATTTAGATGCAAGTCCTAAAAGTAGATCAAGAGAACCCAGTTAAACAAATGAGACAAAAATATTATACTTGGTCATTTATTTATTGAGGAAAATGATCCAATATTACAATGTCTATGAATGGCAAAAGTATGTGAACCTTTATGTAGTGAAAATTCATTATGTCTGATAATTATAACTATTCTTTTAAGTTCGTTTCTTAAGACACGTATTTTTAAGTATGTTACCTCGCTTGTTGACAGTTTCGGCGAACACTTACGCCTTCTTCAAAACAGTCACCAGATGTCGAGTGGTGACGTGCCTTATCAGCTGATGTACTCTATGGAGGCGTGAACGTCCCGCCCAATTTGACAGGTAGTCCACGCCTCCTGCTGTCAGGTCGCTGCCCCAGGACTGGGTCGCTGCCCTGGTGACTGTTTTGAAGAAGGCGGAAGTGTTCGCCGAAACTGTCAACAAGCGAGGTAACATACTTAAAAATACGTGTCTTAAGAAACGAACTTAAAAGAATAGTTATAATTATCAGACATAATGAATTTTCACTACATATTAAAAATAAGTTATGGAGAAGATTGTGCCAAAGAGGTACGCTGCCTGGAAAAACTAAAGAAAAAACTGGCGCGACAAAGAAACCATCTCCGCTTCAATCTCCGCTGCCGGGACGAAGGCGTCATTCCAGCAAGCCTCTACATAAAAAATCCAATACCAACAAAAAACGTGGAAAGGACCATCGAAAAAGCGCGAATGACTCTGGTAAGAGAAAGAATTAGATGCACGACAAACAAAATCAACAATTTAAATACAGAAATAACACAAAGAACACAAGATTTCAAACTCCGGTTCAAACTCAGCAGTGACATGGAAAAAAGTATGGAAGAACATCTAAATGCAATACAAGAACAAGAATTCTCAAAAACAAAAACACGCCATATTAAAAAACTAAATAGGCTTATCAAAAAGAAACAAAATAAATGCAAGGACAAACAAATAAATGAAAAATGGATATGCAACCTGTCTAAACACACACTAACAACAGCAGAACGCACTATACTCTCACGGGGACTAAACTATGCCATCACACCAAATAAAATCCCAAATGAAGAATTCATACTGGCTACGGAACTAGCATGCAACATGATACAGGACCAAGGACAGAAGGCCGCATTAAGGAACGAAATAGCAGGCATCCTCACCTCAGCTAAACCGCCACCCAGAAACACAACTAAACAGGAAATGGAAGCCATCAGAACACTCACAAAGAACAAGAAAATAACAATACTACCGGCTGATAAAGGGAGGACCACGGTTATCATGGACACTAATCAATATGAAAAACAAATGAATGAAATGCTCACGGACCCAAACACATATGAAATACTCAAAAAAGACCCGACGGAGGAAAAGAAAAAAAGACTAAAACTATTACTCAAACCGTTAATGGATGACAACAAAATTGATAAACAAACATACAATCACCTCATCCCCACAGCAAACATCACCCCCCGGATATACGGCACACCGAAAATTCATAAACCCGGAGCACCACTAAGACCCATAGTAGACAGTATAGGATCAGTTACTTACAACCTTTCCAAGACACTGGCAGACATAATCAAACCACTCCTCGGACTCACGGAATACCACTGCAAAAACTCAAAACAACTGGCGAAAGAACTAAAGGAAATCAAGATAAAAAAGGATGAAATCTTTGTATCACATGACGTCATATCCCTCTTTACAAAAACACCGGTCACAAACACTCTTAACATAGTAGAAAACCGGTTAAAAGCAGACAGAACCCTGAAAAAACGTACAAAACTTACAGCACAGGACATAACAAAACTATTACATTTCATTTCCACGTCCACATATTTCCAATACAGAGGTACAATCTATAGACAAAAAGAGGGATTTGCAATGGGGGACCCGCTATCTGCCACTCTATGCAACTTTTTTATGGAGGATCTGGAAACCCGAGCCATAGAAACAGCACCGGATGACTGCAAACCTATCTTCTGGAAAAGATATGTTGATGACATTCTTGAAATAACCAAAACAGGCCACACACAACAACTCACGGATCATCTAAACTCCATAGACAAGACAGGCAACATCAGATTCACACACGAAGAGGAAACGGACAAGACAATAGCATTTCTGGACCTAAAAATACACCACACAGAAGAAGGGAACATTAGAATTACAACATACAGAAAACCTACACATACCGACCAATATCTTCTCTGGACATCTGAACATCCCATCGCACACAAAATGTCAGTAATCAGAACACTATACGACCGAACACAGAACATCACGGAGGAGAAAGACAGACAGGAGGAGGACCAACACATCCAACAGGCATTAAAAAACTGCCAATATCCACCGTGGGCAATTCGAAAAGGAAAATCACAGACATAAAAAAAGGAAAGAAACAAACAGACAAGAAAAAACACAGAAAAAACAAACCGGGGCTTTGTCACATTACCATACATAAAAGGAGTTACAGAACGCATCCAACGATCCATGAGGAAATACCACATCAACACCCCGGTCAAACCATACAAGAACCTCCGACAGCTGCTAGTTCACCCCAAAGATAAAATACAACTGGACAATAAATGCAATATCATATATGAAATTCCTTGCCAGTCATGCAATAAAGTCTATATTGGTGAAACGGGCAGATGCTTCCACACTCGCAGGAAAGAACACCAATTAGAAGGTGAAAAAGAAACAACAAAAAGACTCACAAGATCCGAAAAAGAAAAAGCAAGCCAAGAAAACTTAAAATCAGCCATTTCAGACCACTGCAAACGACAAAATCATATTATGAATTGGGAAGAGGCCAGAGTCATTCGCGCTGAAGAGAATAGATATCAGCGTTGGATTTTGGAGGCAGTGGAGATACGTAAGCGGGCGCAGAGGACGATGAACCGGGATGAGGGAGCGTACGCGCTGTCACACACCTGGAGCGCAGTCCTGGGGCAGCGACCTGACAGCAGGAGGCGTGGACTACCTGTCAAATTGGGCGGGACGTTCACGCCTCCATAGAGTACATCAGCTGATAAGGCACGTCACCACTCGACATCTGGTAACTGTTTTGAAGAAAGCGGAAGTGTTCGCCGAAACTGTCAACAAGCGAGGTAACATACTTAAAAATACGTGTCTTAAGAAATGAACTTAAAAGAATATGTGAACCTTTGCTTTCAGTATCTGGTGTGACCCTCTTGTGCAGCAATAACTGCAACTAAACATTTGCGGTAACTGTTGATCAGTCCTGCACACCGGCTTGGAGGAATTTTAACCCATTCCTCCATACAGAACAGCTTCAACTCTGGGATGTTGGTGGGTTTCCTCACATGAACTGCTTGCTTCAGGTCCTTCCACAACATTTCGATTGGATTAAGGTCAGGACTTTGACTTGGCCATTCCAAAACATGACTTGCTGCATGACCCACCTTCTCTTGAGATTCGGTTCATGGACAGATGTCCTGACATTTTCCTTTAAAATCCGCTGGTATAATTCAGAATTCATCGTTCCATCAATGATGGCAAGCCATCCTGGCCCAGATGCAGCAAAACAGGCCCAAACCGTGATACTACCACCACCATGTTTCACAGATGGGATAAGGTTCTTATGCGGGAATGCAGTATTTTCCTTTCTCCAAACATAACACTTCTCATTTAAACCAAAAAGTTGTATTTTGGTCTCATCCGTCCACAAAACATTTTTCCAATAGCATTCTGGCTTGTCCACATGATCTTTAGCAAACTGCAGATGAGCAGCAATGTTCTTTTTGGAGAGCAGTGGCTTTCTCCTTGCAACCCTGCCATGCACACCATTGTTGTTCAGTGTTCTCATGATGGTGGACTCATGAACATTAGCCAATGTGAGAGAGGCCTTCAGTTGCTTAGAAGTTACCCTGGGGTCCTTTGTGACCTCGCCGACTATTACACACCTTGCTCTTGGAGTGATCTTTGGGGGTCAGCCACTCCTGGGGAGGGTAACAATGGTCTTGAATTTCCTCCATTTGTACACAATCTGTGACTGTGGATTGGTGGAGTCCAAACTCTTTAGAGATGGTTTTGTAACCTTTTCCAGCCTGATGAGCATCAACAACCCTTTTTCTGAGGTCCTCAGAAATCTCCTTTGTTTGTGCCTTGATACACTTCCACAAACATGTGTTGTGAAGATCAGACTTTGATAGATTCCTGTTCTTTAAATAAAGCAGGGTGCCCACTCACACCTGATTGTGAAAACACCGGATTCTAATTTCACCTTCAAATTAACACGCTAATCCTAGAGGTTCACATAATTTTGCCACTCGGAGATATGTAATATTGGCTTATTTTCCTCAATAAATAAATGACAAAGTATAATGTTTTTGTCTCATTTCTTTAACTGGGTTCTCTTTATCTACTTTTAGGATTTGTATGAAATTCTGAGAATTTTTAGGTCATATTTATGCAGAAATATAGAAAATTCTAAAGGGTTCACAAACTTTCAAGCACCACTGTATATAAGGAGTAAAACATGACATGAATGATGACATGCTATAAAATCATCACTGATGGTGTGTTTTGTTACAGAGTTACCACAACCACCCCAAAGTTTATTATTTCCCTTTAACAGCTTGTTCTGACATGGTTTATTCCTCATATACCACAACAATTTGTCAACTGCCATATCAGACTTTTTATCCATTTATTGTTACATTTTATGTTGTAGAATGCCTGGAGAACAAATTAATTCATTTTAGTAATTTGGCTGGGTTGCACAGACACCCGTGAATGAATTTGATTAAAGTGGAAGAGCCATTGCACAGACGCAATCCCACTCTCGGCAGATGAAACCTTGGCTCAATGGCACAGAGAACCATTACGTCTGGAGACCTCCTCTGCTGCAGTGGATGGCCAGGACTGCTTTATGTCTCATTGTGTTCTGAAGCACTCCATAGCACCTGCTGGAACCGCCTTTCTAGCCGTTGGACCGAATGGGTCTCATCCGCCCATTCCGGTGGAGCCAGATTTTGCATGCAAAGGGTAGACAATCCCTAACTCACAGAGGGTTTCAGACCCAATGGTTACCCTCAGCTGGTTCTGCCGGCCAGTCGAAGCCATTACCCAGGGTGTGGCCACTGTTGCATGCAAACAGCTACTCAGAGCCACAGGTGCTGGGTGCCAGGTGGGGACCAAAGTGGATGAACTACTCTAATGAGCATGACATGTTCCCCCGCAAGAAGTACTACCCCTCCCTTACACCTCATACACCCCAGTAATTTCATTATAGTACTTATAAACAGTCGTTCTCTCACTAACCTGTTTTTTTATGTTGTTTCTTTCTTTGGAAGTTAATATGACAAACAAAAGAAATAGACACCTTGTTCTACCATCTTGAAGTCTTTCACATTCAAAAAAAAAGCTTACTCACACTGAAGACTCCTTCCATCAATATTAAATAAATATATCTGAATAGAAACTTCACCATACAACAATTGCACAGTTTTCTTTTCATTCAATAAAAAACACATGATTGAATCCATTTATCATTAGTCTGAGATTATTCAGAGGGTCTGGATACAAATCTTCATGAATTAGCTGTTACTCTAGAAAGAATAGCATATTACAATGAGCGCATTAATATAGACCTGTGACTTGGCTTGCAAATGGAACTATTATTCGAGTTGCTGTTATGGGAAATGAATCAACACAGTCTGACCAATCAGATTTGAGAATGTAACATTTTCTAGACTATTTTAAGGAAACAAAAAGTAATAATATTGAGAATATGGAATTCTGGACATCTGTTGTAATATGGTATATACATACAAATTTAGATTTAAAAAATTTTTGAGTCGAAAAAACAGAAAATGCACATGGAGTTCCATGTTGAGGAAATTATTTTCAGTGTCATTACATTTTTAGTCAAATTTCAAATGAGAATGTAGGGTTAACCCCTTAAAGTAGATTAATATTAATTTTATGATTCATATTTATCTATTCTTTTGAAAATGATTTATTAAGTGTGTTAAAGGTAGACTGCCTTTCAGATTTTTCAAGTGTAGAAAAATAATTTTTCCCCGACACCCAATTATGTTTGTTTAGTGGACTGAAAGCTACTGAATTCGAATCATAGACTTCCAATTATTTTTTTTTCCCCTGAAGAGAACAATTAATGAATTTAGGGCCACATGGCCTGAAATTCTCCATTATTTTTTGACCCAATTCAAGATACGACGTCATGCATCACATGGTGGGCTTTCCCCATTCACACAAAGCATTGTGGGATACAAATTTGAAACAAGAGAGAAAAATGGAGGACGTGAGTGTGCGAATGAAACATGAAAGCTCGACGACAGTAACAGTAAGTGAGAAGAAAAGATGTTATGCTGTGAAGGAAAGGAAACGCAGGACCAAACTAATAAATATCGGCGCTCAGCGAGCACCTCGGTGTGATCAGCTGTTCATTTAGCGACAGAAATAATGTAACTGTCAGTGAATGGTCAAAGGTAAACCTGTGCACGCGCACATGGACTTCCTCTGTCTGCTTGACTCCAGGAAGCGAGCGAGTTCATGCACAATATTTGCTAGGGAATCCCCTCAAATTAAGTAACTTCAGCCACAGAATGACCTGATATTTTGTGAGATATTACAAAAATAAACATGTATCACAATGACCAAATTTCAGAGGGAACTAAATTTCACCAATTTTATGAAATCGAAAGGCTGTTTAGCTTTAAATTCCACGATACAACAGTTATTTCTGCTCCACTAATTTGATTGGGCAAGCAGCGTTACAAGGAGTGTTTAATATAACCGATACATTTCATTATGTCTATCACTCCACTTGTCCATGTTTACAACATAAAATTCCAGTTCTAAGAAAAGTTTTACAGTGACTCCTTCAACACTTCCTATGAGCTGTCAGTCATTCTGTGTACTGCATAACAGACAAAAAAAATTACCAAAATATGTCCATATTGTGTCTGAAATATCACTTACTTGACATAAATTTATTGTTTCTTATTTATGCTTGTTGATAAAAAGCATTACTTATTATCAGTGTGCCTGTGATTACCTGATAATCTATGGCTGATTCACAGCCATGCTGATATTCAGTATAACATTACAACAGCATTCAGCAATATTGTTTAACAGCAATATTATTGAATCACATCAGTAAAAAACTAGAAGGGCGCTCAGTAGAGTGCATACAGTGTCTTGCAAAAGTATTCATCCCCCTTGGTGTTTGTCCTTTTTTGTCACATTATAAGCATTATACCTCAAGAGACTTGCAGCTGTAATTCCAGCAAAAGGTGACTCTACAAAATATTGACTTTGGGGGTGAATACCCATGCACACTCCAGGTTTCTGTTTTTTCATCTTAATTATTGTTTGTGTCACAATAAAAAAAAAAATTGCACCTTTAAAGTGATAGGCATGTTGTGTTAATCAAATGGTGCTAACCCCCCAAAAATCCATTTTAATTCCAGCTTGTAATGCAACAAAACAGGACAAACACTCAGGGGTATGAATACTTTTAGAAGATATTCTATCTCCACCAAGCCACATATTTCCAACATCAAAATTCAATCACTTTATATAAATATTCTTTTCTATAAATACTTCTACTCGTATGAAATGCTAATAATATTAGTTATATTTAATGTTATGGGAGGTCCACGAGACATGAGACAGGTTACTTCCTGTCATCACAAGTTCTCATCTCATCTCATCATCTCTAGCCGCTTTATCCTGTTCTACAGGGTCGCAGGCAAGCTGGAGCCTATCCCAGCTGACTACGGGCGAAAGGCGGGGTACACCCTGGACAAGTCGCCAGGTCATCACAGGGCTGACACATAGACACAGACAACCATTCACACTCACATTCACACCTACGGTCAATTTAGAGTCACCAGTTAACCTAACCTGCATGTCTTTGGACTGTGGGGGAAACCGGAGCACCCGGAGGAAACCCACGCGGACACGGGGAGAACATGCAAACTCCGCACAGAAAGGCCCTCGCCGGCCACAGGGCTCGAACCCGGACCTTCTTGCTGTGAGGCGACAGCGCTAACCACTACACCACCGTGCCGCCCGTCATCACAAGTTATAGCAGCTATAACTAGAAGGGAACTCTGTAGAGTTTATCCCTCTGCCAAGCCACATACTGTATTATCAACACCAAAATCAAAATCACTTGAACCTAGGATAATACTAAAGCTGTACACCAAATTTTATCAAAATCTGTTCACTACTTTTGAGTTACATTTGGAAAAGGCAAAAAAAAAAAATCCTAGATCCGCAGACATATTCGGATTTGCATCAAAATCCAAACAATTGTTCCTTGACCCATGGCCCACCTTTCCTCCAAATGTCATCAAAATCCGTTCAGTACTTTTTGAGTTACTTTGTGAATGGGCAAACAATCAAACAAATGGAGGCAAAAACACAAACTCCTCCAAAGTTGGTGGAGGTAATAATGGAAAGTTAAGCTGTTACAACAGTAAAGAATTCTGTACCTTAAAAAAAAAAAGTTTCAAATTTTGAAATTGTAGAGCTGTAAACTAAGAATACATGATGGACTATTCTCATCTCATCTCATTATCTCTAGCCGCTTTATCCTTCTACAGGGTCGCAGGCAAGCTGGAGCCTATCCCAGCTGACTACGGGCGAAAGGCGGGGTACACCCTGGACAAGTCGCCAGGTCATCACAGGGCTGACACATAGACACAGACAACCATTCACACTCACATTCACACCTACGGTCAATTTAGAGTCACCAGTTAACCTAACCTGCATGTCTTTGGACTGTGGGGGAAACCGGAGCACCCGGAGGAAACCCACGCGGACACGGGGAGAACATGCAAACTCCACACAGAAAGGCCCTCGCCGGCCACAGGGCTCAAACCCGGACCTTCTTGCTGTGAGGCGACAGCGCTAACCACTACACCACCGTGCCGCCCGTCATCACAAGTTATAGCAGCTATAATTAGAAGGGAACTCTGTAGAGTTTATCCCTCTGCCAAGCCACATACTGTATTATCAACACCAAAATCAAAATCACTTGAACCTAGGATAATACTAAAGCTGTACACCAAATTTTATCAAAATCTGTTCACTACTTTTGAGTTACATTTGGAAAAGGCAAAAAAAAAATCCTAGATCCGCAGACATATTCGGATTTGCATCAAAATCCAAACAATTGTTCCTTGACCCATGGCCCACCTTTCCTCCAAATGTCATCAAAATCCGTTCAGTACTTTTTGAGTTACTTTGTGAATGGGCAAACAATCAAACAAATGGAGGCAAAAACACAAACTCCTCCAAAGTTGGTGGAGGTAATAATGGAAAGTTAAGCTGTTACAACAGTAAAGAATTCTGTACCTTAAAAAACAAAGTTTCAAATTTTGAAATTGTAAACTAAGAATACATGATGGACTATTCTGTCATGTTCAATATATGAGGGTCTGACAGTTTAATATTCAAATCTTGTTTGTACCTCGTGTGAGACGCCAGTTGAGATTTGCAAACAATTCCACAAGTGAGGCATGTGAAAGGATTATCAAGCAAAGGTGCTGATACGTTGGCCCAAGATTTTGTGTTGGCTATTAATTCTCTTAGATGGTTGAGAAAGTTGTTTTCAAAGTTTTCAATATCTTTGTGTCCAAGGCTTCTCTGGTTTTCAGTGGAGACCGCCAATGCTTCAGAAGGGATTTCAATAGCTTTACAACTGTATTTAAGCTTGTCTTTGTAGCACACCCAAGGTCTGCCGACATTTCGTTTACCATAAGAAAGCTGACTGAACATGAGAATTTTAGGGATCCTGTCAGTCATCGCTTATTCTGACATGACCAGCCCATCTGAGTTGTGACTATGTTAGAAGACTGCCAACTTCTGCCAAAATCACATTTGCTGAAGAGGTCAGGGTTAGAGATCTTATCTTGCCAAGTGTAGCCACATATCAAATGGAGACAGCGTTTATGAAAAACATCAAGTTGGATTATGCGTGATCTATATGGAGTCCAGGATTCTTAACCATAGAGCAGCATTGTTAGAACAGCTGCACGATAGACACCAACTTTTGTTTTCAGTGAAATTCCCTGAACACACATATATATGTATGTGTGTGTGTGTAAGATTTTTAACAACACATTACCGTAGTGAGAGCAATGAAGGACAAAGCCGCTACAGCCGTAAACATGATGGTTGGAACAAGCATTATGATGGAGGCAAAGATGCTTGTGCTAAAGAAGACAATAGTGCCTAGCCAGCCACTGGGAAAACACAGAGCAGAGCATTATTTTTATTTAATTTTAGACTTTTATTTGACAAACAGACATCTGCAACCCTGATTCCAAAAAAGTTGGGACAAAGTACAAACTGTCAATAAAAATGGAATGCAATAATTTACAAATCTTAAAAACTGATATTGTATTCACAATAGAACATAGACAACATATCAAATGTCGAAAGTGAGACATTTTGAAATTTCTTGCCAAATATTGGCTCATTTGAAATTTCATGACAGCAACACATCTCAAAAAAGTTGGGATAGGGGAAATAAGAGGCTGGAAAAGTTAAAGGTACAAAAAAGGAACAGCTGGAGGACCAAATTGCAACTCATTAGGTCAATTGGCAATCGGTCATTAACATGACTGGGTAGAAAAAGAGCATCTTGGAGTGGCAGCGGCTCTCAGAAGTAAAGATGGGAAGAGGATCACCAATCCCCCTAATTCTGCGCCGACAAATAGTGGAGCAATATCAGAAAGGAGTTCGACAGTGTAAAATTGCAAAGAGTTTGAACATATCATCATCTACAGTGCATAATATCATCAAAAGACTCAGAGAATCTGGAAGAATCTCTGTGCGTAAGGGTCAAGGCTGGAAAACCATACTGGGTGCCCGTGATCTTCGGGCCCTTAGACGGCACTGCATCACATACAGGCATGCTTCTGTATTGGAAATCACAAAATGGGCTCAGGAATATTTCCAGAGTACATTATCTGTGAACACAATTCACCGTGCCATCCGCTGTTGCCAGCTAAAACTCTATAGTTCAAAGAAGAAGCCGTATCTAAACACGATCCAGAAGCGCAGACGTCTTCTCTGGGCCAAGGCTCATTTAAAATGGACTGTGGCAAAGTGGAAAACTGTTCTGTGGTCAGACGAATCAAAATTTTAAGTTCTTTATGGAAATCAGGGACGCCGTGTCATTCGGACTAAAGAGGAGAAGGACGACCCAAGTTGTTATCAGTGCTCAGTTCAGAAGCCTGCATCTCTGATGGTATGGGGTTGCATTAGTGTGTGTGGCATGGGCAGCTTACATATCTGGAAAGACACCATCAATGCTGAAAGGTATATCCAGGTTCTAGAGCAACATATGCTCCCATCCAGACGACGTCTCTTTCAGGGAAGACCTTGCATTTTCCAACGTGACAATGCCAAACCACATACTGCATCAATTACAGCATCATGGCTGTGTAGAAGAAGGGTCTGGGTACTGAACTGGCCAGCCTGCAGACCAGATCTTTCACCCATAGAAAACATTTGACGCATCATAAAACGGAAGATACGACAAAAAAGACCTAAGACAGTTGAGCAACTAGAATTCTACATTAGACAAGAATGGGTTAACATTCCTCTCCCTAAACTTGAGCAACTTGTCTCCTCAGTCCCCAGACGTTTACAGACTGTTGTAAAGAGAAAAGGGGATGTCTCACAGTGGTAAACATGGCCTTGTCCCAACTTTTTTGAGATGTGTTGTTGTCATGAAATTTAAAATCACCTAATTTTTCTCTTTAAATGATACATTTTCTCAGTTTAAACATTTGATATGTAATCTATGTTGTATTCTGAATAAAATATGGAATTTTGAAACTTCCACATCATTGCATTCCATTTTTATTTACAATTTGTACTTTGTCCCAACTTTTTTGGAATCGGGGTTGTACATTCAGAGTTAGTAGTAAGGTACATAGGCTGAATTTAATACCAAATTTGCACACATTTGTATTCAGGCTTCAGATACAACAGACTTAAGCACTGCTCTGAAGTTACAGGGGAGTTGCCTGAGTTATACTTGAGCATGAGCACACAATATACACTGCTCTTAACCATTACATGATGAGAATACCTAATAACCTCTCTCTCTCGATCGATACACAGGCTACTCCTGAGCTACCAGTGATTCTGACTGCTTCTGCTTTCTGGGCCTGCCTGATCCATCCTGATGCCCTACTTCTAGCTGGAGTTTTCATTACTTCACTCCTGCTGAGGATGGTCAATTTGAACAGCTGAAAGATGCGCTTACACCAGAACGATGGCCTTGAGCTGCAATTGATACAGTTTTGTTAAGATGGCATAGGCCTACAATTGCCATGATAACTTTCAGACTGCAGTTGCCATGAACAGTTTTGCATTCAAGTCTCCATGAGCAAACAGTTCAACAAAACAGATTTAAACTATCATGAATTTCCTCGTTACACAATTGCACTTTTTGATCATATAAGACACACTTATAGAAGTGAGTTGTTTATAATTGCACTATCCAGTGTCACCTAGATAAGGATGGGTTCTCTTTTGAGCCTGGTCCTTCCTCATGTTGTCTTAGGAAATTTTTCCTTGCTGTCATCACCTCTAGTTTCCGTCACAAAAGGGCTTTTTTACGGCGTGGGGATGTTGGCTCCATGCCCAACCCCCAACCTGGAGGACCAGGGGATTGCTCTTTGTCTGGACCCTACCCTTCAACCTGTTCAGCATAGGTGGCCCTACTAGGAGTCTAAGACTCCAGCCAACATCGCCCTCAGGGTCATAAGGACACACAAACTGTCCCACCACAATAAGGTGGCAATCCCTTCAGAGCATGGATTTGCTCTAATGGTGCTGATATGTTGCAGCTTTATTTTCTACTCAGAAAGAAGAGGATGACTGATTGTTACCTCTGGCTTGCTTATTAGGAATATATGAGCATGAACTGCCTGGCAAAAAAATTGCCCATAAATTTACCCATATTCAATATATTTTCACTTGCCATCATTCACTTGATATATTTTTTTCCCAGTGTAGCATTCAGAATTATCTTATGCTTAGTAAGTTTATCATTCAAACCATTGGCACGTAATTTAATTTTGAATCATATAAGTGAATAACAAATAATGCACCCAGAAAGTTGACTAAATCTTCTGTGTACTCTCTGAATACATGTAACTTTCCCTGACGAAATAGACATAAATGTTGGACTTCTATTACTAACTCTGAATATAGCTCTATAGATAAAAATAAATATAAATATAGACAGACAAAGGACACAAGACTCAAGACTATTGTACAATCACTGGGCATTTTATCAGGTACCATCTAAAAGCACTTTGTAAGTGTATAATTACTGCTATGTACAATTTGTTAAACACAAAATCAATGGAAAGTTACTATCATAGGGTCTATCATAATTTGGGTGGTGGTTTCTTCTCAGAACATGGTATTGGGTGGAATGTTGGTGAAAAAAGTGAAAAAGACACACAAGCACTTTGAAAATGATTGAAAATGTAGTGTCCAATTCATGGTCCAATCTGAGCCACTTACCAGACCCCCCATCCTGGAATCCCAATGGCTTGGATGGTGCTGATAAAAACTTGAGCCATGAAGACAAAGAAGAAAGCCATGAAGTTGAAGGAGCTGTCTGTCCTAAAGATGGACAGTGGGAGAGGACAGCAGATCGGTGGTAAAAACTGGATTCTGTCTCAAACTGTCAAACCCACAGGCCTTATTAACTGTTCTATAAATAACGGTGTTCAAAACTGTCAGGAGGTGAACAGTATATATGCTCCCATGACAGCGGTGTCAACCAGCTCATCTCATCCATTGCAATTAAACAATGTGATGTTTCAATTATAAATAAATTCATGTACAGTCAAGCCAGAAAGTCTGCACGCCCTTTCACCTTCTCCATGTTTTATTACGTTATAGACTTATTCTACAATAGATTGAGTTCATTTTTTGTCACAAAATTCTACATAAAATAGCCCATAATGACAAAGTGAAAGCAGGTTTTTAGAAAATATGCAATTTTATTTTACTGACAAAAATATGTTATTTATGGGTTACATATCTGTACACACCCTTAGCCTAATACTTGGTTGATGCACCTTTGGCAGCAATTACAGCTTCAAGGCATCTTGGGAAAGAAGCTACGAGCTTGGCACACTTGTTTCTGGACATTTTTGCCCATTCCTCTTGGCATATCATTGCAAGATCCGTAAGGTTGGATGGGGAACATCGGTACACAGCCATTTTCAGCTCCTTCCGCAGATGTTCAATTGGATTCAGGTCTGGGCTCTAGCTGGGCCACTCAAGGACATTCACAGACTTTCTCTGAAGCCACTCCTTTGTTCTCTTGGTTGCATGCTTTGGCTCGTTTTCATGTTGGAAGGTAAACCTTTGCCCCAGTCTGAGGTCCAGAGCGATCTGGACCAGGTTTTCAAGGATCTCAGTGTACTTAGCTGCATTCATCTTTCCCTCTATCGGGACTAGTCACCCCATTCCCACTGCTGAAAAACATCCCCACATCATGATGCTGCCACCGCCATGCTTCACTATAGGGATAGCATTAGCCAGGTGATGAGTGGTGCCTGGTTTCCTCCAGATGTGACGGTTGGTATTCAGGCCAAAATGTTCAATTTTGGTTTCATCAGACCAGAGAATCTTGTTTCTCATGGTTTGAGAGTCCTCTCATGCCTTTTGGCAAACTCCAAGCGGGCGGTCATGTGCCTTTTGCTAAGGAGTGGCTTCTGTCTGGCCACTCTACCATAAAGGCTTGATTTGTGGAGTGCTGCCTGGATGGTTGATCTTCTGAAAGGTTCTCCCATCTCCACAAGGATATGCTGGAGCTCTGTCAGAGTGACCCTCGGGTTTCTGCTTGCCTCCCTGGCCAAGGCCCATCTTCCCCGATTGCTCAGTTTGGCCAGGCGGCCAGGTCTAGGAAGATTCTTGGTGGTTCCAAACTTCTTTCATTTATGAATGATGGTGGCCACTGTGCTCTTTGGGACCTGTAAAGCTGCAGCAATTTTTCTGTACCCTTCTCCAGATCTATGTCTTGACACAATCCTGTTTCTGAGGTCTGCAGATAATTCCTTTGACCCCATGGCTTGGAGTTTGCTCTGACATGCACTGTCAACTGTGGGACCTTATATAGGCAGGTGTTGGCAATCCCCAATCATATCCAAATCAACTGAATTTACCACAGGTGGACTCCAATTAGGTTGTAGAAACAGCTTAAGCAGTATCAGTGGAAACGAAATGCACCTCAGCTCACTTTTGGGTGTCATATCAAAGAAGGTGCACACTTGTGTACATATGATATTTTACATTTTTATTTTTAATAAATTAGCACAAATGTATAAAAACCTGCTTTCACTTTGTCATTATGGGCTATTTTGTATAGAATTTTGTGACAATAAAATGAACTTGATCTATTGTAGAATAAGTCTGTAACGTAATAAAATGTGGAGAAGGTGAAAGGGGTGTGCACACTTTCTCGCTTGACTGTATAAGTTTAGTTAGTTATTAATTGTGGCTCTCAGCTCATTTGTAAACATACTATTATTACTTAATTTTTTTTAGTTTTATATGCAGTAAAAATGCACATTAGAAACCTCGGTTTAGGACAAAGGGTGCACTAATGAAGCCACTGTTCCAGATGTGTCCCACTGTCCCTTATAGTTTTCCACTGATTTGTCAGGAATGAAAAAATGTGAAGTGCATGCATTAATATTGTATCCTGCAAGATTAAAGAAGCAAAAGCAAAAAAAAGGGAATTATAATTTTACATAAACAACACTTGTAATCCCTTAAACAAGTCTGTCTTTAAAATATTCCAGCTGTTTTCCTCACCAAATAATTAATTAACAACTTAGTTGCTGCAGTGTTATCCAAAAAATGTGTAATTGTAAACTGATATCGTAAACGAACAGTCATCATACTATGATTTTTTTTAATATTCTCTACTTGCCATGAGAGCTTTTAAAGTCTACTCATAAGGTTAAACTAATAGTGTAAGAGGAGAAAAAAAAAGATGCTTGACTGTGGCACTAATGAGACTCACTTGAAGGCCTTGTAGACGGGTCTGAACCAACACACGTAGGAACAAGGAGTGAAGAGGATCAGCCACATGATGGACATGCCAAAGTTTGTCACTCCTCCTCCAGCAAACATCCAAGCCATACAGCCAATTAAATTCACCACGAGTGTGGCACTGTACACTGAGGAGCAACACATTCATATTAGTGTGGAAACTGATTCATACCATATACCTCATGGAGAAGATGATTTTGAGTTGTGGGAGGGAGGGATACAGAACATTTGGTCTCTCCTGTAAATTCTCTACAGAAGAGAATTGACGAAAGAAGGAAACAGGAATATTTATATTGAAGAAATGTTCAGCTTTTTTTAAGTCTTTTTCAGCTCCTGCATATGACATTTCAATGGGTTAAAGTAAAACATAAGAGGAAGGAAGGGAGGGAGGGAGGAATGAAGTAAAGGAGGAAGGATAATTAATAATTGTTCATAAACCGCACAAAGGTCTAGAACAAAAAGGTTGAAAATTTTTAGATATGCATTTAGGAGGACAATTTCTAAAAGAGAGAGTGAAAGAGAAAAAGACTTGTTTTACAGCTTATGCTCCTGAAAATATCTATTGAGTGAAAGTTTAAACATAGAGTGAGAGAAAGAGAATTTAGGAAGGACGGAAGGATAATTAATAATTGTTCATAAACCACACAATGGTTTAACAACACAATAAAATGTTTAATAAACAACACAGTAAAAAGGTTTAAAGTCTTTAAATCTGCATTTAGGAGGACAATTTCAGAAAGAAAGAAAGAAAGAAAGAAAGAAAGAGATTATACTCCTGAAAATGCTTATACTACAGTATATAGCTTATACTCCTGAAAATGTCTACTGAGTGAAAGTTTAAAACAGAGAGAGAGAGAGAGAGAGAGAGAGAGAGAGAGAGAGAAAGAGAATGAATTTGGGAAGGATGGAAGGAATAGCAGGTAGCAGGAAGGAAGGAAGGAAGGAAGGAAGGAAGGAAGGAAGGAATAGCAGGAAAGAAGGAAGGACCAGCATCAAGAAAGGAAGGAAAAGCAGAAAAGAAGGACCAGCATCAAGGAAGGAAGGAAGGAATAGCAGGAAAAAAGGACCAGCATCAAGCAAGCAAGCAAGGAAGGAAGGAAGGAAGGAAGGAATAGCAGGAAAAAAAGACCAGCATCAAGCAAGGAAAGAATAACAGGAAAGAAGCACCAGCATCAAGAAAGAAAGGAAGGAAGGAAGGAAGGAAGGAAGGAAGGAAGGAAGGAAGGACATCAAGGAAGTAAGAAAAGAATAGCAGGAAAGAAGGAAGGACCAGCATCAAGGAAGGAAGGAAGGACCAGCATCAAGAAAGGAAGAAAAGAATAGCAGGAAAGAAGGAAGGACCAGCATCAAGGAAGGAAGGAAGGACCAGCATCAAGGAAGGAAGGAAGAGCAGGAAAGAAGGACCAGCATCAAGGAAGGAAGGAAGGAAGGAAGGAAGGAAGGAAGGAATAGCAGGAAAGAAGGACCAGCATCAAGGAAGGAAGGAAGGAAGGAAGGAAGGACCAGCATCAAGAAAGGAAGGAAGGAATAGCAGGAAAAAAGGACCAGCATCAAGCAAGGAAGGAATAGCAGGAAAGAAGCACCAGCATCAAGAAAGGAAGGAAGGAAGAGCATCAAGGAAGTAAGAAAAGAATAGCAGGAAAGAAGGAAGGACCAGCATCAAGGAAGGAAGGAAGAGCAGGAAAGAAGGACCAGCATCAAGGAAGGAAGGAAGGAAGGAAGGAAGGAAGGAAGGAAGGAATAGCAGGAAAAAAGGACCAGCATCAAGCAAGCAAGGAATAGCAGGAAAAAAAGGACCAGCACCAAGCAAGGAAGGAATAGCAGGAAAAAAGGACCAGCATCAAGCAAGCAAGCAAGGAATAGCAGGAAAAAAGGACCAGCACCAAGCAAGGAAGGAATAGCAGGAAAAAAGGACCAACATCAATAAATCAAGGAAGCAAGGAAGCACCAGCATCAAGGAAGGAAGGAAGGAATAGCAGGAAAGAAGGACCAGCATCAAGGAAGGAAGGAAGGAAGGAATAGCAGGAAAGAAGGAAAGAATGACAGACCAGCATCAAGGAAGGAAGGAAGGAAGGAAGGAAGGAAGGACCAGCATCAAGAAAGGAAGGAAGGAATAGCAGGAAAAAAGGACCAGCATCAAGCAAGGAAGGAATAGCAGGAAAGAAGCACCAGCATCAAGAAAGGAAGGAAGGAAGGAAGGAATAGCAGGAAAGAAGGAAAGAATGACAGACCAGCATCAAGGAAGGAAGGAAGGAAGGAAGGAAGGAAGGAAGGACCAGCATCAAGAAAGGAAGGAAGGAATAGCAGGAAAAAAGGACCAGCATCAAGCAAGGAAGGAATAGCAGGAAAGAAGCACCAGCATCAAGAAAGGAAGGAAGGAAGAGCATCAAGGAAGTAAGAAAAGAATAGCAGGAAAGAAGGAAGGACCAGCATCAAGGAAGGAAGGAAGAGCAGGAAAGAAGGACCAGCATCAAGGAAGGAAGGAAGGAAGGAAGGAAGGAAGGAAGGAAGGAATAGCAGGAAAAAAGGACCAGCATCAAGCAAGCAAGGAATAGCAGGAAAAAAAGGACCAGCACCAAGCAAGGAAGGAATAGCAGGAAAAAAGGACCAGCATCAAGCAAGCAAGCAAGGAATAGCAGGAAAAAAGGACCAGCACCAAGCAAGGAAGGAATAGCAGGAAAAAAGGACCAACATCAATAAATCAAGGAAGCAAGGAAGCACCAGCATCAAGGAAGGAAGGAAGGAATAGCAGGAAAGAAGGACCAGCATCAAGGAAGGAAGGAAGGAAGGAATAGCAGGAAAGAAGGAAAGAATGACAGACCAGCATCAAGGAAGGAAGGAAGGAAGGAAGGACCAGCATCAAGAAAGGAAGGAAGGAATAGCAGGAAAAAAGGACCAGCATCAAGCAAGGAAGGAATAGCAGGAAAGAAGCACCAGCATCAAGAAAGGAAGGAAGGAAGGAAGGAAGGAAGGAAGGAAGGAAGGAAGGAAGGGCATCAAGGAAGTAAGAAAAGAATAGCAGGAAAGAAGGAAGGACCAGCATCAAGGAAGGAAGGAAGGACCAGCATCAAGAAAGGAAGGAAGGAAGGAAGGAAGGAAGGAAGGAAGGAAGGAAGGAAGGACCAGCGTCAAGGAAGGAAGGAAGGACCAGCATCAAGGAAGGAAGGATGGAAGAGCAGGAAAGAAGACCAGCATCAAGGAAGGAAGGAAGGAAGGAAGGAAGGAAGGAAGGAAGGAAGAAATAGCAGGAAAAAAGGACCAGCACCAAGCAAGGAAGGAATAGCAGGAAAAAAGGACCAGCATCAATCAATCAATCAATCAATCAAGGAAGCAAGGAAGCGCCAGCATCAAGGAAGGAAGGAATAGCAGGAAAGAAGGACCAGCATCAAGGAAGGAAGGAAGGAAGGAAGGAAGGAAGGAAGGACGGACCAGCATCAAGGAAGGAAGGAAGGAAGGAAGGAATAGCAGGAAAGAAGGAAAGAATGATGGACCAGCATCAAGGAAGGAAGGAAGGACCAGCATCAAGAAAGGAAAGAAGGAATAGCAGGAAAGAAGGAAGGAAGGAAGGAAGGAAGGAAGGAAGGAAGGAAGGAAGGAATAGCAGGAAAGAAGGAAAGAATGACAGACCAGCATCAAGGAAGGAAGGAAGGAAGGAAGGAAGGAAGGAAGGAAGGAAGAACCAGCATCAAGAAAGGAAGGAAGGAATAGCAGGAAAAAAGGACCAGCATCAAGCAAGGAAGGAATAGCAGGAAAGAAGCACCAGCATCAAGAAAGGAAGGAAGGAAGGAAGGAAGGAAGGAAGGAAGGGCATCAAGGAAGTAAGAAAAGAATAGCAGGAAAGAAGGAAGGACCAGCATCAAGGAAGGAAGGAAGGACCAGCATCAAGAAAGGAAGGAAGGAAGGAAGGAAGGAAGGAAGGAAGGAAGGAAGGAAGGACCAGCGTCAAGGAAGGAAGGAAGGACCAGCATCAAGGAAGGAAGGATGGAAGAGCAGGAAAGAAGACCAGCATCAAGGAAGGAAGGAAGGAAGGAAGGAAGGAAGGAAGGAAGAAATAGCAGGAAAAAAGGACCAGCACCAAGCAAGGAAGGAATAGCAGGAAAAAAGGACCAGCATCAATCAATCAATCAATCAATCAAGGAAGCAAGGAAGCGCCAGCATCAAGGAAGGAAGGAATAGCAGGAAAGAAGGACCAGCATCAAGGAAGGAAGGAAGGAAGGAAGGAAGGAAGGAAGGACGGACCAGCATCAAGGAAGGAAGGAAGGAAGGAAGGAAGGAATAGCAGGAAAGAAGGAAAGAATGATGGACCAGCATCAAGGAAGGAAGGAAGGACCAGCATCAAGAAAGGAAAGAAGGAATAGCAAGAAGGAAGGAAGGAAGGAAGGAAGGAAGGAAGGAAGGAAGGAAGGAAGGAAGGACCAGTATCAAGGAAGGAAGGAATAACAGGAAAGAAGGACCAGCATCAAGGAAGGAAGGAAGGAAGGAAGGAAGGAATAGCAGGAAAGAAGGAAGGACCAGCATTAAGGAAGGAAGGAAGGAAGGAAGGAAGGAAGGAAGGAAGGAAGGCTCAGCATCAAGGAAGGAAGGAAGGAAGGAAGGAAGGAAGGAAGGAATAGCAGGAAAAAGGACCAGCATCAAGCAAGGAAGGAGTAGTAGGAAAAAAGGACCAGCATCAATCAATCAATCAAGAAAGGAAGGAAGTAAGGAAGGACCAGCATCAAGGAAGGAAGGAATTGCAGGAAAGAAGGATCAGCATAAAGGAAGGAAGGAAGGAATAGCAGGGAAAAAGGACCAGCATCAAGCAAGGAAGGGATAGTAGGAAAAAAGGACCAGCATCAGAAGGAAGGAAGGAAGGAAGGAAGGAAGGAAGGAAGGAAGGACGGACAGGAAAGAAGGATGGACCAGCATCAAGGAAGGAAGGAATAGCAGGAAAGAAAGACCAGCATGAAGGAAGGAAGGAAGGAAGGAAGGAAGGAAGGAAGGAAGGAAGGAAGGAAGGAAGGACCAGCATTAAGGAAGGAAGCAAGGAAGGAAGGACAGATAGATGAATAATTCTAAATTAATAATTGTCCATAAACGCCACAAAGGTCAGTTGAACTAAAAGGTTTACAAATTTTTCGATCTGCACTTGGGAGGACAGATTCAATAAGACTTTCACTTTACTAGTATTTAATGAAGAGATTGATGCTTCCTTAAATCATATACCCACACATCCAGAGGTAGTAAAGTTTCTTGCACATGTTGCGGTGCTGCTCCGGGATCTCCTCAAAGTCCTGGTAAAAACATGGCTTCAGGGGGATAAATGCCGGCAGAGGAGGGAAATTATTCTCTATTGGACAATAAAAATAAAATAAAATAAAATAACAAAATAAAATAGCACACAATAATAATAATAATAATAATAATAATAATAATAATAATAATAATAATACCAGCCATTGTGAAATATGATGTCTATGGCTTTTGCCTGTCTGAATTTAGTCTAAAAGAAGGTCAAATATAGGTTAGTACACACTGTGTGCCAAAGCAAAACAAACAAACAAACAAACAAACAAACAAGCAAAAAACAACAACAACAACAACAATAATAATAATAATAATAATAATAATAATAATAATAAACCTATATTGAAAAACAGACCCACCAGTGATCAACAGTTCCCTTGGATTAACTTTTAATAACAGTGTGTCCATCCATCCATAACCGCTTATCCTGTACAGGGTCGTGGGCAGGCTGGAGCCAATCCCAGCTGACTATGAGCGAGAGGTGGGGTACACCCTGGACAAGTCACCAGGTCATCACAGGGCTGACACATAGACACACAGACAACCATTCACACTCACATTCACAACTACAGTCAATTTAGAGCCTCCAGTTATCCTAACCTGCATGTCTTTGGACTGTGGGGGAAACCGGTGCACCTGGAGGAAACCCACACAGACACGGGGAGAACATGCAAACTCCACACAGAAAGGCCTTTATCGGCCACTGGGTTTGAACCCAGAACCTTCTTGCTGTGAGGTGACAGTGTTAACCACTACACCACCATGCCACCTTATAACAGCGACAATAAAATCAAAATGATCGTGACAGCAAGGAAGCACTGGAAATGTAAAGGTTTAATCTCAAATCTCCCTTAAGTGCAATACATAGGATATGAAACTCCTCTTTAGAACCCTAAATACGTGCTCCTTAGTATAAAGGTGCACTACATAGGGCAGGCCTACAAATAATGCTCCAGTTTGTCTATCCTTGTGTAGTCTGTACACAGACCAGGGACTCACTGGAATTTCCATGACTTCAGGCAGGAGATTTGGTGATATTTACAGACCTTAATCTTTGTGTTATGGGTTTAATGAAACACTTTTAACCAAACCAGACAAGTGTTAGATATTTCTGTACTTCAACGAATGAATGAATGAATGAATGAATGAATGGTGTCATATTAAGAATAGTTCTTTCTAAGGAAAATAGCAAACAAGCGAGTATTTAGAGACTTGAACCGGATATCCAATAATCCTCTTACCTTTTCATGTATACTCAACACCCTGAATCCCTTGAAGTCCACTTTATACTGCTCATTCCTCCCATTAAACTGGATTCCACTTTAATTAAACACTACTGAGGGGAAAATAGTTATATTTCCGGCACGGGATATTTTCCGACTTATCTCATCTAACATCCAGAGTGACAGTTCTCAAGCCCGCCTACCCACTTTTATCATCCAATAGCTGACATGCATGATTATAGTGCCCCGCCCCTTCTTTCTCCTGCTGAACCAGTCACGTGTGTGCATCGCGGTAGCTGTCCGCGGTGCTGAATCCTCCACACGTTCCGACATTAGGCTCTTGCGCACTCGCCACGCCCCCTGATGAGTCCTGTGCGCTGTGATTGGTCAGCAGTCATTCTATCCGACTGTATCGGATAACACAAGAGTGCGGTAGGATGAGGTTTCGAAAAAGTACACTGTAGTTTGTGTGGATGCATAAATAATTCATTATATCATCATTATTAATATGTACATGGATTCCATGTGAGGAAAACGAGACCATGAACCACGCCTATTATTTTGCACACTGAAGGCTAGAATGGTTCTTTAAACAAGAACCTAAAGTACGTATTCTGTGGTATTAATCTAACCAACCTTGTCTGTATACTGTATTGCATGTTGCCTTATTTAAGCTCAGTTAAAACAAAGCATTGTAACTTTGTAGTATAGGACTCCAAACCAAACAAGTTGCATTAAGACATAAGGTAGCCTGTAAGTCACTGGGTGTCTAAACTTTTTTTGGGGAAAAAAGGTGATTTGGATATTTAAGGTTTCCGAGCTTCCTGAAGTGGTAATGCATGGTACTCTATGATAGAAACCCTGTTGTAGGATTCTACATAAAACCTTTAAAGGTTCCTTCAAGAAACAAATTAAAGAACTCTTATTTATTTTTTATTTTACCTTTTTTTTTAGAATTTAATGTCTGTGTCTAAACTCTTTTCTGTCTTCCTTTTCAGTTTTTTTAATCCATATTTCTTTCTTTTTTCTTTTCAAATTTTCACAGATATATATAGTGCGACATATATGATGTAACCGCCAGAGGGCAGTGTCTGTCTTACATTTGGTTCATGACCAGTGAAAACTAAGACACCTTGAGAGTTTGTGCCTCTGGATTTACATACCATGAATCCATGCATTATCATCATTATTATTGAAATTAAACTATTGTTCCAGCAAATAACTAAATACTGTAGTTTTTTGCAGCAGCACGGTGGTGTAGTGGTTAGCGCTGTCGCCTCACAGCAAGAAGGTCCTGGGTTCGAGCCCCGGGGCCGGCGAGGGCCTTTCTGTGTGGAGTTTGCATGTTCTCCCCGTGTCCGCGTGGGTTTCCTCCGGGTGCTCCGGTTTCCCCCACAGTCCAAAGACATGCAGGTTAGGTTAACTGGTGACTCTAAATTGACCGTAGGTGTGAATGTGAGTGTGAATGGTTGTCTGTGTCTATGTGTCAGCCCTGTGATGACCTGGCGACTTGTCCAGGGTGTACCCCGCCTTTCGCCCGTAGTCAGCTGGGATAGGCTCCAGCTTGCCTGCGACCCTGTAGAAGGATAAAGCGGCTAGAGATAATGAGATGAGATGAGATATAGTGCGACATATATGATGTAACCGCCAGAGGGCAGTGTCTGTCTTACATTTGGTTCATGACCAGTGAAAACTAAGACACCTTGAGAGTTTGTGCCTCTGGATTTACATACCATGAATCCATGCATTATCATCATTATTATTGAAATTAAACTATTGTTCCAGCAAATAACTAAATACTGTAGTTTTTTGCAGCAGCACGGTGGTGGAGTGGTTAGCACTGTTGCCTCACAGCAAGAAGGTTCTACGGTAGGTTCAAGCACAGTGGCCGACAAGGACCTTTCTGTGCGGAGTTTGCATGTTCTCCCCGTGTCTGCATGGATTTCCTCCGGGTGCTCTGGTTTCCCCCACAGTCCAAAGACATGCAGGTTAGGTTAACTGGTGACTCTAAATTGACCGTAGGTGTGAATGTGAGTGTCAATGGTTGTCTGTGCCTATGTGTCAGCCCTGTGATGACCTGGCGACTTGTCCAGGGTGTACCCCGCCTTTCGCCCATAGTCAGCTGGGATAGGCTCCAGCTCGCCTGCGACCCTGTAGAACAGAATAAAGCAGCTAAATAATGAGATGAGATGAGATGAGATGAGATGAGATGAGATGAGATGAGATGAGATGAGATGAGATGAGATGAGATGAGATGGTGGTGTAGTGGTTAGCACTGTTGCCTCACAGCAAGAAGGTTCTAGGTTCAAGCCCAGTGGCCGACAAGGACCTTTCTGTGCAGAGTTTGCATGTTCTTCCCGTGTCTGCATGGATTTCCTCTGGGTGCTCTGGTTTCCCCCACAGTCCAAAGGCATGCAGGTTAGGTTAACTGGTGACTCTAAATTGACCGTAGGTGTGAATGTGAGTGTCATTGGTTGTCTGTGCCTATGTGTCAGCCCTGTGATGACCTGGCGACTTGTCCAGGGTGTACCCCGCCTTTCGCCTATAGTCAGCTGGGATAAACTCCAGATTGACCGCGACCCTGCAAAGGATAAGTAGTTATGGATGGATAGATGTACTTTTTTGCAGGAATGTGAAGGAAAGTGGTGTGTGACAAGATCTCAGACACTGACTATTAGAGCTATATCATTTCCAATTTAAATCTCATCTTTCATTAGATTTTACAATTAGTTAGAAATAAGCCCATACTTACTGAACAGAAAATGTTAAAATATAGGGAGTTCACGATCTTCTGACAGACAGTGCAATATGTTGCATTCAAAAATTACAACCACCATCACCAACAACAACAAGAGCATTATTATTATTATTATTATTATTATTATTATTATTATTATTATTATTATTGCTATTGTTGTTCCTGTTGTTGTTACAAAGCTGTTTATTATATATTTTTTAAATCATTTTTATAATAATTCAACTATTATTATTATTATTATTATTAGTTGTAGTAGTAGTAGTAGCAGCAGTATATAAAGGATTCAGAGAGGAGGAGGCTCTGTGTTAACACAGGTGTGCGTACACACACACACGCATATGATACTTACCCCCAGCAGTTGAGGGTTTTCAGAAATGTTACAACAGCTGTATAATCTGCAGGGATTAGGAGCTCCATCAGTGCTGTCGGGTTTTGGTTGTATTTCAGTAAAGAGTGGAGTTTAGGAAGCGCAGAGCGTGCACTGCTTTTCTCCAACATGATGCACGGATACAGAGCGGTGAGTTTGCCTTGCATTTTGACAAAGAAATCAAACTTTGAAACATTTATTAGGGAAATGAATATTTATACACAGTACTTAAATGTCTTGAAATTATTTAAACCTTAAAAAGTTGTCTTTGTGTTAAGAAATTCTGTTAGAAGAAGCAGATCAGATCTGAATCATAAAATACACCCAAGATAAAAGAAAAACAGTGGACTATACATATATCCTCCTGCTGAATTCTCCATTCTTACTGTTCAGAACATGTTGATTAATTTTCCATAGCTGCAGCTTTGACGACAGATAATTTAATCCTAACTGCTTTATAGTTTCCACTCACTGCCTGCCAGACTTCTGTTTCTTTTTCATTTCTCTCTTTGTATTAGACTCCAATCTCCAACAGCACCCTGTCCTTCTGTGGGACTGATAACTCATCTGCCTACAAGGTGGATAATGGACTTCTGAATAACGGCTGTTTCCTGGATGCTCTTGGGCTTGTACCACACGTCTTCCTTCTCTTCAGCACTTTCCCCATCCTCTTCATCGGTTAGTGGTTTTATCCTGAAAACAGACAAATCACTGTCATTGTAGATGATGATAGAAGTTTGTATTGAACAAATTTGAAAATTGGGTGGGATGGTAGTGTCGCAGGCAGCATTGCTGCCTCATTCACGGCTCGATTCTGGTTTTCTGATTATCCAATTTCCTTCCATCTCCCAAAAATGTGCCAAGAGGTTAATTGGCTACTGGAAATCCCAGGTGTGACTGGAGTGCAATCCCACCTTGCAGCCAGTGTTCCTGGGATCCACTCCAACCAAGATAAAGCATTCAAAGATGAATAAATGAATGAATTAATGAACGGTTTGAAGATAGCCATGCTTTATCCAAGTTGTCCCTCTCGAGTTTTTCCCTATCTGAAAGTCATCCAAGTAATTATCTAATAAACCCCTCAGGAGCGCTTTTTGTACCAAATACCAAGACAGCTACATTTTAAATACCTGACAGATTCTAGATAAAATAACTGCTAATAATTTGGAGTTTGTACCACACATATTTTCCAATCAATACATACACTCTTACAAAAAAAAAATCTTCAAAGATTGTAAAAGGGCTAATTGGATAATTAATTAATTGGATAGTTAATTGTTGTTTGTTTTGGTTTCCTTTTCTGTGTCTCTTATGTGTTATGTCTTCTTTTGGTTGATTTGTCTTTCTGTTTTGTCATTTCATAGTGCCATTACTCTCTAAAGCATCCTTGGGTTGGTGAAAGGCACTATATAACTTGTTTTCACTTCTGAAATGGCTCACCTTGGAATCCATTTTGATTTAAAAACAAACAAACAAAAACAAACAAACACTGAAACACACTTTGCTGTTGAATCCAAACTGGCAGACCAAAGAATGTCTACAACCCCAGTTCCAAAAATGTTGGGACGCTGTGCAAAACATAAATAAAAACAGAATGTGAAGGTTTGCAAATAAGGAAATTTTATTTCATTGAAAATAGTACAAAGACAACATATCAAGTGTTGAAACTGAGAAATTGTATTGTTTTTTGAAAAATATATGCTCATTTTGAATTTGATGTCAGCAACACATTTCAGATAAGTTGGGACAGGGCAACAAAAGACTGAAAAAGTTGAGTAATGCTAAAAAAAAAACTAATTTGGTTAATTGGCAACAGGTTAGTAACATGATTGGGTATAAAAAGAGCATCCCAGAGAGGCGGAGTCTTTCAGAAGTAAAGATGGAGAGGGGTTCATCGCTCTGTGAAAGACTGCATGGGCAAACAGTGCAACAATAACGTTCATCTATGTAAAATTGCAAAGAATTTGTGGATCACATCATCTATGGTACATCATATCATTCAAAGAATCTGGAGAAATCTCTGTATGCAAGAGACAAGGCTGAAAACTGACCTTGGATACCTGTGATCTTCAGGCCCTCAGGCAACACTGCATTAAAAGCAGACATGTGTCTGTCGTGGAAATCACTGTATGGGCTCAGGAACACTTCAGAAAACTATTATCTGTGAAAACAGTTCATTACTGCATCCACAAATGCAAGTTAAAACCATATATAAACAATATCCAGAAACTCCACCACCTTCTCTGGGCCCGACCTCTTTTACGATGGACTGAGGCGAAGTGGAAAGTTGTCACAAGGTCTGATGAATCAAAAGTAGAAATTCTCTTTCGAAATCATGGACACCACGTCCTTCAGGCTAAAGAAGAAAGGGACCATCTAGCTTGTTATCAGTGCACAATTCAAAAGCCAGCTTCTGTGATGGTATGAGGGTGCATTAGTGCACATGACATGGATAGCTTGTACATCTGGGAAGGCACCATGAATGCTGAATGATATATACATGTTTAAGAGCAATATGCTGCCATCCAGACAAAATCTTTTTCAGGGAAGGTCTTCCTTCTTTCAGCAAGACAATGCCAAACTGCTTTCTGCACATATTAAAACTGCATGACTCTGTAGTAAGAGTCTGGGTGCTAAACTGGCCTGCCTGCAGTCTAGACCTGTCTCCCATTTAAAACATTTGGCAAATTATGAAGCACAAAATATGACAAAAGGAAACCCTGAACTGTTGAGCAACTGAAATTGTATATCAGGCAAGAATGGGACAACATTTCTCTTTCAAAACTACAGCAATTGGTCTCTTCAGTTCTCAAATGTTTACAGAGTGTTGTTAAAAGTAGAGGTGATGTAACACAAATGTAACATGCTGCTGACATCAAATTCAAAATGAGTATATATTTTTCAAAAAACAATAAAATTTGTCAGTTTTAACATCTGATATGTTGTCCCTGTACTATTCTCAATGAAATATAGGGTTTCCATGATTTGCAAGTCATCACATTCTATTTTTATTAACAGTTTACACAGTGTCCCAACTTTTTTTGGAATTTGAGTTGTACATGTTTTTAATAGTGTGGTCAATTAGCTGCCATGCTTATAAGTATTTGTAATGTTTGTACTGTAGGTTGGGGCAGCCAAAGCTCTAAGGTTCACATCCATCACAGCACATGGCTGCATTTCCCAGGCCATAACCTGCGCTGGTTGCTCACAGCCGCTTTGTTGTTTGTGCTGGTGTGTGAGGTCGCTGAGGGGATTGTCTCCGATGGGTGAGTGTTCCTTACATAATCCATACTGTTAAATACTGCATCATAGAGTATTATTAGTTTTAGAGGATTAGCAGCCATGAACCATCATTATTAGTCAAAACCATACTGTAATTTGAGAACTTTGAGAACATACAGAATTTTGAGATCGTAACAGTGTCTTGCTCCTTCAGATGAACTGTTATGTTCTTCTAGGTTTAACCAGTCACGCCACCTCCATCTTTATATGCCTGCTGGATTGGGCATTCTGGCAGCTATAACCTCCATAGTGTACTACCACAACATAGAAACTTCCAACTTTCCTAAACTTCTGTTAGGTATGTACAGAACATGATCATAAAGCTTGCAAAGCTTACTATAGTATTGTTGTTGTTAATCCTAAATAATTTCAGCTTCATTTCCTAAACTGGTTCATATGGTTTCAAATCCAATTACTTATCACACACAAGGAAAAGAGGGGGAAACCCTGAAAAAAAAACTGAGAAGAAAGAACAAAAGTTATTGACTTTATATCCTTTAAAAATATTCATATACAGCTATGTACTTGTTCCATAATATACTTGAGAAATTGCTCCTTCAGTCATCCTTACTAACTGCCTGGTCAGGGTCAATATATTTTAAATGAAGTCACAAGTGGCTCCTGAGTCCTACAGCAGAAAAGCGTCCACCCTATTGTCAGCAAAATGCAAATTTGAGTCACACTCACTCCACAGCCATCCATGGCCTGAGGCCAAGGGAGCAAAATTGGTCATTCATTCAATCTGGATGGGAAGGATGACATCCTTTCTCTTCCCTTTCTGTCACAGCTACACTAGCCAATTGTACATGTCTCTGTACTCATGTATGAACAAGAGGTTGGACAGCACTTTCTTGTGAGTGTGCTCGGATTCCCTGTGATACAGCGTGAGAAGCAGTTGCAACAGAAATATAGTAAATGCAAGAGTGGGACAAAAAATAAACAGTCCCATGCACCCCATCTCTAGCTGAGACCAATGCATTGGTCTCTAGCATTACACTCCTAAAGTACAGTGGTGCTTGAAAGTTTGTGAACCCTTTAGAATTTTCTAGATTTCTGCATAAATATGACCTAAAACATCATCAGATTTTCACACAAGTCCTAAAAGTAGATAAAGAGAACCCAGTTAAACAAATGAGACAAAAATATTATCCTTGCTCATTTATTTACTGAGGAAAGGGATCCAATATTACATATCTGTGAGTGGCAAAAGTATGTGAACCTCTAGGATTAGCAGTTAATTTGAAGGTGAAATTAGAGTCAGGTGTTTTCAATCAGTGGGATGACAATCAGGTGTGAGTGGGCACCCTGTTTTATTTAAAGAACAGGGATCTATCAAAGTTTGATCTTCACAACACATCTTTGTGGAAGTGTATCATGGCACGAACAAAGGAGATTTCTGAGGACCTCAGAAAAAGCGTTGTTGATGCTTATCTGACTGGAAAAGGTTACAAAACCATCTCTAAAGAGTTTAGACTCCACCAATCCACAGTCAGACAGACTGTGTACAAATGGAGGAAATTCAAGACCATTGTTACCCTCCCCAGGAGTGGTCGACCAACAAAGATTACTCCAAGAGCAAGGCGTGTAATAGTTGGCGAGGTCACAAAGGACCCCAGGGTAATTTCTAAGCAACTGAAGGCCTCTCTCACATTGGCTAATGTTAATGTTCATGAGTCCATCATCAGGAAAATACTGAACAGCAATGGTGTGCATGAAAGGGTTGCAAGGAGAAAGCCACTGCTCTCCAAAAAGAACATTGCTACTCGTCTGCAGTTTGCTAAAGATCACGTGGACAAGCCAGAAGGCTATTGGAAAAATTTTTGTGGACGGATGAGAACAAAATAGAACTTTTTGGTTTAAATGAGAAGCGTTATGTTTGGAAAAAGGAAAACCGTGCATTCCAGCATAAGAACCTTATCCCATTTGTGAAACATGGTGGTGGTAGTATCATGGTTTGGGCCTGTTTTGCTGCATCTGGGCCAAGACGGCTTGCCATCATTGATGGAACAATGAATTCTGAATTATACCACCGAATTCTAAAAGAAAATGTCAGGACATCTGTCCACGCACTGAATCTCAAGAGAAGGTGGGTCATGCAGCAAGACAACGACCCTAAGCACACAAGTCGTTCTACCAAACAATGGTTAAATAAGAATAAAGTTAATGTTTTGGAATGGTCAAGTCAAAGTCCTGACCTTAATCCAATCAAAATGCTGTGGAAGGACCTGAAGCGAGCAGTTCATGTGAGGAAACCCACCAACATCCCAGAGTTGCAGCTGTTCTGTACAGAAGAATGGGCTAAAATTCCTCCAAGCTGGTGTGCAGGACTGATCAACAGTTACCGCAAACGTTTAGTCGCAGTTATTGCTGCACAAGGGGGTCACACCAGATACTGAAAGCAAAGGTTCACATACTTTTACCACACACAGATATGTAATATTGGATCATTTTCCTCAATAAATAAATGATCAAGTATAATATTTTTGTCTCATTTGTTTAACTGGGTTCTCTTTATCTACTTTTAGTGACTTGTGTGAAAATCTGATGATGTTTTTGGTCATATTTATGCAGAAATCTAGAAAATTCTAAAGGGTTCACAAACTTTCAAGCACCACTGTATATTGTCAGGTAACAGTGTCCCAACTGGAAACAGCTACATTTCTCATTTTTAATGACATTTGGACTATAGGCTAGAAACAGCCAAAGGCTATGTCCACATCAATGCATTTTTTATTTAAAATGGCATTTTGAAATGAAAATGATCTCTGTCAGATGAGCATTGTAGCTCTGGATCAAAAATAATGTCCATCCATACTAACACATCTAAAAACATATCACATGACCATTCATGTACAACCCCAATTCCAAAAACAGTTAGGATTCTGTGTAAACTGTAAACAAAAAATGATAATTTGCAAATCATGGAACTCCTATATTTCATAGAAGATAGTA
This sequence comes from Neoarius graeffei, assembly GCF_027579695.1. NCBI lineage: Eukaryota > Metazoa > Chordata > Actinopteri > Siluriformes > Ariidae > Neoarius > Neoarius graeffei. The sequence goes on from NC_083574.1 coordinate 14,443,696, forward strand.
CAAAGACAACATATCAAATGTTTTAAATGGGAGACATGTTTGAACTGCAGGCAGGCCAGTTTAGCACCTGGACTCTTTTACTATGGAGCCATGCAGTTTTAATATGTGCAGAAAGCAGTCTGGTATTGTCTTTCTGAAAGAAGGAAGGCCTTCCCTGAAAAAGATTTTGTCTGGATGGCAGCATATTGCTCTGAAACGTGTATATATCATTCAGCATTAATGATGCCTTCCCAGATGTATAAGCTACCTATGTCATGTACACTAATGCCCCCTCATCCCCTCACAGATGCTGGCTTTTGAACTGTGCACTGATAACAAGCTGGATAGTCCATCTCTTCTTTAACCTGGAGGATGTGGTGTCCATGATTTCTAACTTTTCTGAAAGGTGTTGCTGTCATCAAATTCCAAATAAGCATATATTTTTCAAAAATAAATTTCTTTTCAGTTTCAACATTTGAGCTATTGTCTTTGTACTATTTTTAGCGAAATATAGGGTTTCTGTGATTTGCAAATCTTCACATTCTGTTTTATTTATGTTTTACACAGTGTTCCAACTTTTTTGGAATTGTGGTTGTACACTGGGCATATGTGTTCCAGCATTACGCACATCAGTTTGTTTTCTTCAGCAAAAGTGTCACATGATTGGAGCATGGCAAATAAAGGAAGGATCCATAGTGACTGATAAAGCCCAATCAAGAAACGAATGTGGGTATCTACACCATCGTTTCCAAAGTCTCCATTTCTGCCCGTCCACACAAAAACACAATCATGGAGTTTTCAAACTAAAATGGGGCCAGGACCATCTACAAAAGTCTCTGCTTTATGGGGTTGAAGAACTCTGGAGTAGTGTGGACTCCAGGCATAAACATAGCAAAAGTGATGCATTTTGAAACCAAAACATATCAATGTAGACATAGCCTAAAGAAAAAAAACACTTATGTATTCAGTGTAGGGCCAAAAGTGGCCCTCGATCAAATCCTCACGTTGAGTAATATTGGATTTTGCAATCATTATTAACTGTTTTTTTCATGGTGTGGATTGTAGGAAATCTGTTTTGTTGTGTAATCAATTTGTGATTTCCATTTATACAAAGCTCTGCTCATCTACTGGATTTTGGCCTTTGTCACCAAAACCATCAAGTTCACCAAGTACAATGAACACAGAATCAGCCTGGGGCAACTGCGCTTCTGCATCACGGGCTTGCTGGCTTTAATCTACGGCCTGCTGCTGACGGTGGAGATCAACGTTATACTACGCAGGGTAAGAGAAGATTAGGAAACTGGAGGGAATTGAGTGTCTGTGTGTTTGGGTGTGAATATCATTGCTGAGAAATTACCCAGCTATTTAAGTATTTCTTTAATGCTGTCATTTGTTGCTTTGTGGTGACTAATAGTCCAAACAGGGACAACTAGTTAAACTGAACCTGGGTCATTCTAATCTAGAAAGGAAAAATAAATAAATGTGAAGACTTTAAGCCATTAAAGCCAAAACTGTATATTTGTTGCAAAGCTAACATTGCATTTCAGTGGCTCCTTTCACATGAATTATGATCAGATACTCTTTCACACATCAAATTAAATAGCAGGGACACTTACTTGTGATGTCCATGATGATCTGCTCTCTCTCTGCCCATTATATAATTTAATCCACAGACAGTCCTTTCAGTCTATGCAGGATTAAGAAAGCAAAGGCATTACACTAGCCGTGTAATACCTTTCAGTCACCTGGCATTGCAGCACAGAATGAACTCAGACTGTTTGCTCCTGAAAGACTGATGCTTCAAAACTTTCATCTGTCCATCTGTCCTCCCCTCCAGAGCTGGGGCTGGATAATAAACCCACTACTTTTAGCCTGTGTTAAGCTGTTTATCAGGGGGAGGTGAATAGAGGTTAAGTTATGGTCTTGGGATCCTGCATAACCTTTGTAGTGAGGACAGAACATTTTGCACTCACCAGTCACTTTATTAGGAACACCTGTTTTATGCAGTTCTCTAATCAGCTGATCCCTTGACAGCAGCACAGTGCATCAAATCATGCAGATACAAGTCAAGAGCCTCAGGTAATGTTCACTTCAAACATCAGAATGGGAAAAAGCGTGACTTTCACTGTGACATGGTTGTTGGTTTGAGTATTTCAGAAACTGCTGACCTCCTGGGGTTTTCACACACAACAGTCTGTCGAGTTCACACAGAATGGTGCAAAAAACAAAACATTGAATGAGCAACAGTTCTGTGGGTGGAAACAAATGCCATGTTGATATGAGAGGTCAGAGGAAAATGGCCAGATTGGTTCGAGCTGCCAGGAAGGTAATTGTATAGAAATTCATATAATCACTCTTTACAACCATGGTGAGCAGAAAAGCATCTCAGCATGCAACAGCAGAACACCACATTGGGTTCCACTCCTGCAGCCAAGAACAGGAATCTTAGAATCAAGAACAAGTTCATATTAAAGTGAATGGTGAGTGTATATTCTTTAAAGAAAACAAAAGAAAATCTTTCCTATTTACAGAAAGTATGTTTATGGTCTATAAAGAGACATTCTGTGTATTTGAAGTTGATAGATGAGTTTAAGCAAAAATTATGTTCCAGTTATTTGAGGGTGAAGAACCTTGAGCAGCTTTGGGATCTGTTTTTTTTTTTTTTTACATATCTGGCTCTCTGTCGTGAAGAATCCATAGATAAAACACCAATGTAGTTGATAATCAGCCCTACTTGACCAGTTCTGGAAAGCTACACTGGTGCACAGTGAAGCCCTTTCCCACATATTTTGCCACATCTGAAGATTTCGATGATCACAACTGTTCACTTGGGCATGGCTTAATATACCAGCAGCTTAAAATATCCACTTCACAGCTCCTTGGTTCAATGCTGAGCTCAGGTTGTGTGGGGTTTCTGTAGATGTTCGCGTTGTGCCTCCATGGGTTGCCTCCATGGGTTCCCTCCAGGATCCTCCCACCTCTCAAAAGCATACCGTTTTGGTGGATTGACTACACTGAGTAGCCCCAAAGAACACCCATACTGAGTGTATGTGGTGCCCTGCTGTGGACTGGTGTCCCATCCAGGGTATATTCCCAAATCACATCTGGAGCCAATATGACTATGATGAGGAAAAAATGGCTGCTAAAGGTGAATGAACAAATGAGCTGATGTGGCTTGTTAGATTTGCTCTCTCTCATTGAGTTGCTCAGATTTCAAGAGACAAAGCAAGAATGCATAGTTTTCACATGGATCAGCCTTGAATTTGGTGTCATTAAAGCTTATACAGTCTTTCCCAGGATTACCCCAACTATTTTTAATCAGAAGAAGAGAAAGATCTTCTTGGGCCAAATAACAGTGCAGTTATCTGATAAAGAAGAATGCCGATCCATGTTCTGTTGGTAATTCTTAATGTATTACTATCTCTGGTACCTACATCTACAATTACTTTCGATGGTATGGGAGTAGCACCAAAGTAATCTTTTACTGTTGATCATCTGGTGCTCTTGTTTTCCAGCGCTACATATTCTTCCCACACCCGACTGAGGTGAAACCTCCAGAGGACCTGCAGGACCTTGGTGTCCGTTTCCTTCAGCCTTTTGTCAACCTACTGTCCAAGAGCACATACTGGTGGATGAACACATTCATCACATCGGCCCACAAACAGCCCATCCACCTGAAAACCATCGGCAAGCTGCCCATAGCTATGAGAGCACTCACCAACTATCAGAAGCTACGTAAGGCCTTCAATACACAAAAGGTACAGAAGGACATGAGTATATTCCTTCAGTGTGCTTCAGAAATGTCATATCTCTACAAATACACCATGAGTCCACCTACACTTCTGCTTTTAGCTAAATCAAATGAAGAATTCAGGAAAGGAACATCGTAGACACTCCCACCAGTGCTGAACAGAGAAATGAGGACTGGGGCTAATCATTTACAAGTTAATACATACGCTATTCCCACTACCTCTATTTAGCATGTTTTCTAATTTAAAAAAAAAATGTACATTTCTTCATTCTGAAGACACACTTATCCAACGTTATTTGCATGCAATGCAGAATTCAATCCAAACTCATAGCTGAAAAGGTGAGCTTCAAAACATTCTCAAACAGGCAGATCATTTGAACTTACAACCTTCAGGGTAGTAACACTGAACCTTAACCACTGAATTATTATTGCAATCAAAGTTAGGATAGGACTGTCCAAGAAATGTCCAAGCTGAGGTGAGCACATGAAGTTCTTTCCAAGACAGTGCTGTGTTTGATCATGAGCTTGACCAAGAATAAGGACAGAAGTAAGTAAGTAAGGACAGAAAATATGGTGAAAGCATTTTGTTATAACTTTTTGTGGACAGTGCTCTGCAAATGTCGTAGACACACTATTCTGATGTTTATTTTATGACTTCCGCATTATTGAGTCAGTACATTTTACACACACACAGGTTATATTAGTAAAGAAAGTAGAGTATTACACAACAGGCCACTGTTACACAACAGACCAAAGAAAAGACAAGGCTCCAGACAAGCTGTGGCGGATATGTGTGTTTGTGTGTGTGTGTGTGTGTGTGTGGTATAGGAGCGAGGCATGATCCCTGCACGAGGCCCACGGTCAATTTGGTACGCTCTGAGGCAGGCATTTGGAGGCCCTCTACTCCTTAGCATCACTTACCGCTTCCTGGCTGACCTGCTTGGCTTCACCGGGCCACTCTGCATCTCTGGCATCGTCCACCACATCAGCCGTGATAATCACACCATCAAGTCACCGGTATACATATTATCCATCCATCCATCCATCCATCCATCCATCCATTATCCATAACCGCTTATCCTGTGCAGGGTCACGAGCAAGCTGGAGCCTATCCCAGCTGACTATGGGCAAGAGGCAGGGTACGCCCTGGACAAGTCACCAGATCATCACAGGGCTGACACATAGAGACACACAACCATTCACACTCACATTCACACCTATGGTCAATTTAGAGCCACCAGTTAACCTAACCTGCATGTCTTTGGACTGTTGGGGACACCAGAGCACCTGGAGGAAACCCACGGAGACACACGGAAGACGTGCAAACTCCACACAGAAAGGCCCCTGTCAGCCGCTGAGCTCGAACCCAGAACCTTCTTGCTGTGAGGCGACAGTGCTAACCACTACGCCACCGTGCTGCCTATACATATTATCTACTTAAAAAAAAAAAAAATTTAAAAAAATTAAATGAGTACAAACAAAGAACAATTTAAATATTTTATATATATATATATATATATATATATATATATATATATATATATATATATATAATCTCATTATCTCTAGCCGCTTTATCCTTCTACAGGGTCGCAGGCAAGCTGGAGCCTATCCCAGCTGACTACGGGCGAAAGGCGGGGTACACCCTGGACAAGTCACCAGGTCATCACAGGGCTGACACATAGACACAGACAACCATTCACACTCACGGTCAATTTAGAGTCACCAGTTAACCTAACCTGCATGTCTTTGGACTGTGGGGGAAACCGGAGCACCCGGAGGAAACCCACGCGGACACGGGGAGAACATGCAAACTCCGCACAGAAAGGCCCTCGCCGGCCACGGGGCTCGAACCCGGACCTTCTTGCTGTGAGGCGACAGCGCTAACCACTACACCACCGTGCCGCCATATATATATATATATATATATATATATATATATATATATATATAAAAAGTATTTGGTTAAAGGGTTATAAAGAGTCTGGCTATTTTTTTTTCACAATCAACAAAGCTTTAATTAATTAGTAATTTTTTTTTTTTTTTGGGGGGGGGGGTTCCCCTGACGTTAAAGAACAGATAACAAGGTTAAAAAAAATGGTCAATGTCCCAGAAAACATTGCCATGTCAATGACTATACATTTTTCTTTGTTAAATGACAAAACATTTTTTGTTACTTTTATATGGAGCATCCACCATACAAGTCCCATTAAACAAGCCATTACTACAGAAACCATATAAAAAAGAGCTTGTTTATATATATATATATATATATATATATATATATATATATATATATATATATATATATATATGCATATGCATGAACACCTGGATGATCAGATTCAGGAATTCAGCAGCAAACAGAATAAACATAACATTATAACACCCACATCACATATGTATAATTAACAGTTATTCCACAAAATCGAGTCATACATGACCTGATAGCTGACAAGGCACATAGCGCCAGTTGGCTATAAGACATGTACGACGAGATTGAGTGGAATAACTGTTTTATTCTATCCACATTCACTGGATTTTGAGAAACAGAGCATTTTTATTTTTTGCAAATTTGATCAATAAAAACTTTATACAAAACGTCTGACAAAATCATTTCCGCTAAGAATGTAAACAAACTGGTGAAATGACAGTAGCAATTTGTGAGAAATGCTGTAATTTTTTTTTGGAGGGGGGAGTTTCTTCTTCTTCTTGTTTAGGGTTTTTTGGCAGTTGGCAAACCAACTTAAAGGTGCATTACCGCCACCAACTGGGCTGGAGTGTGGAATAGGAGATTTAAAAAAAAAAATTGGGGGGGGGGGGGGGACGATATTCTTTTCGCCATTTCTTTGAAATACTTGATCTTTTTTTTTGGGGGGGGGGTTCATCCTCTGTTGGCTCAGCAACACGTGCTGCCATTTTGTTTTTCTCCACTCACGGTGTATGAGCTGATAGCATAGTAGAGTAGCCAATCAGAGTGCATGATTGCTCATATCCAGTGAATGTGGATAGAATAACAGGACTTATATATCCAGTATAACAGTTTCTGTCACATTCCTTTCATCTCTTTATTGACATCTGATATCAGTCGGATCATCCTTGAGCATGGTTGAAATATTCAGATATTCTTAAATTCTGATTAATTTAGCCGAAGATAAGATGTACAAAACAATTCGTGACATCTAAGACATTTGATATAAAATCCAAGACATGGCCTGGGTTAAACAAACATTGATTCTACTCAAATGAGTAAGAAGATTAAAGCAAGCTGTCAGCATGACACACTTTGTATATAATCTGTCAATTCTGAACACCGTGTGGAGATCACGTACTCACAGAACAATTTTGTGTGTTGATATTGTGCAAGTATACAGTATTAAGCCCCTGCACGGCTATATTAATGTACACGTATTAATACAAATGCCCTTAAAGCATGCTCATGCTTGACCACTGGGGGGAGGGGGGGGGGAATATAATATATTAGGGCTATCACATCAGTGTGTGTTTGTGTGTTACAGGTGAAGCTGCTAGGCATCCATTTCATTTCCTCACAGGCATTTTTAGCGAATGCCTACGTGTTGGCGGTGCTGCTTTTCCTAGCTCTGCTCCTTCAAAGGACATTCCTACAGGCTTCCTACTATGCCGCCATAGAAACCGGCATTAAAATCAGAGGAGCCATCCAGGTTGGTATATCAATCTTTCAAATGCATGTTTTTTTCTGTACATTAACTTTGTTCAAGTGAAGAAATATTTTTATTGTGCAAAATGACTAATAATACTATGAACAAGTGAATATAACCGCATTATAGGAATCTATCCATATATATAGGAACTTGTTCTGATTCTAAGATTCCTGTTCTTGGCTGCAGGAGTGGAACCCAATGTGGTCTTCTGCTGTTGCATGCTGAGATGCTTTTCTGCTCACCATGGTTATAAAGAGTTGCTATGAGTTATTATATCCTTCCTGGCAGCTTGACCCAATTTGGCCATTTTCCTCTGATCTCTTTTATCAAGAAGACATTTCCACCCACAGAACTGTCACTCACTCAACTCAATGTTTTTTGTTTTTCGCACTATTCTGTGTAAACTCGACGGACTGTTGTGTGTGAAAAACCCAGGAGATCAGCAGTTTCTGAAATATTTAAACCAGTCCATCTGGCTCAAACCAACACCCATGCCACAGGGAAAGAAAGTCACACTTTGAGATCACAATTTTTCCCATTCTGATGTTTGAACATTGTGAACATTAACTGAAGCTCTTGATTTGTATCTGCATGATTTTTATGCATTGTGCTGCTGTCAAGGGATCGGCTGATTAGATAACTGCATAAAACTGCAGTTGGATGGGTGTTCATAATAAAGTGGCCAGTGAGTGTAAATGCTAAATTCAATAACACATCAATTCAGAATACATTAAAAACATTTTTTCTTATTTAAAGTTTTAAAAAAGTATACTTCAAGACCAAATTTTGTGACTTAAATGACTGAAAAGTTTGATAAAAGTAAGTCAGGTCTGGTTTTCATACATAGTTTATCCACATACAGTCACATACAATACAGGGAAACTGTTTTGTGGGTCAAAATTGGCCCAAATGTGTAGCTTTGGAATCTAAACCAAATTCAATCAACATTTTTAATGCTTGCATGGCATTTAAATATTGGACCATGATTTTCCCCAAATGTAACATTTTTCCTCAGCCTGCCAAAGTCATGACATTCTGAGCACTATTCCATGGAGGTACGTGGGCTGAGATTTATGTTTTGTGTTTTCAGTGCAAGATCTACAATAAGATCATGTGCCTGAGTACCTCCAACATGTCCATGGGCGACATGACCATCTCTCAGATCTGCAATCTGGTGGCCAGAGACACAGAGCAGCTCATGTGGTTCTTCTTTCTGTGTCCCAACCTGTGTGCCATGCCAGTGCAGGTGAGAGTCATGCATGAATACATCACTATCACCATCGAAAGTTAGTATTAGAGTGGTATATCATCCAATATTGACAGAGACACTGAACAAATATATAATGACTGTCGAGTTATATAGTTCTATATGTAGAATTTGATAGAGTATTTCCATCATCCTAATCAAATTAAGAGCATCAGAACAAATGAATAAATATCAACAGGATATTCAGATCAGATCTGATTTAATATTCTATCCACATTCACTGGATATGAGCAATCATATGCTCTGATTGGCTACTCTACTCCTAGGCTATCAGCTCATATACCATGAGTGGAGAAAAACAAAATGATGGAGAGTGTTGCTGAACCAACCGAGGACAAAATAAAAACTCTACTCGAAAACAAAACCCCCCAAAATACAAAAAAGCAACAAAATATGGAATAAAAGTATTTGATGGTAAGAATGTATCTTTTTTTTAATTCTTCAATAATTATTATTATAGCATTTTTCACAAATTGCGACTGTCATTTCGCCGGTTTGTTTGCATTCTAAGCGGAAATGATTGTCAGACGTTTTGTATAAAGTTTTTATTGATCGAATTTGCAAAAAATAAAAATGCTCTGTTTCTCAAAATCCAGTGAATGTGGATAGAATAAAACAGTTATTCTACTCAAATCTCATCGTACATGGCTTATGCATCTCATCGGCTATCAGGTCATGTAAGACTCGATTTCGTGGAATAACTTAAATATTCTGTATACCAAGATCACATTGCTGTCACCAGCTGAGAGTTTCCTCTTAATAACATAATGTGGTTTTGAACAAGCAATGAGGTGCGCAAATGCTGCTTCTCAAGCAAAGCAGGGCAGTGGATGTGATGGGAGGGGGTTGAGAAGAGAAATTTTTCTTGGAGGGATCTGTGGAACATGGAAGCACATCAAACCAGCTTCCTCATACGACATCATACCTATGATGTCCTACCATCTCCAATCAACCTCAACCAGTGGTACGGAGAAGACCCGACATGCCCCCTCTATCAGTCTCTGGCCAACCGGAAGCACATCCTGGTGGGCTGCAAAACAAGCCTGAAACAAGGCCGTTATACCTGGCGACACAACCAGGTGCTGAAGTGCCTTGCATCAACGCTAGAGACCAGGCGGACATCCATCAATGCCCTACCTCCTCCTTCATCAGCCTATCATTCATCTGTAATAGAATTTGTCAGTGCAGGAGCGAAACATGACAAAGCCCATACATCCAAGCCACACATTGGCCAGCTATGTGGGGCACGAGACTGAAAGCTCTCGGGGGACTTGAACCAGTGGCTCTGCTTCCCAGCTGAGATCACTGCAACAAATCTCAGACAAGACCTCATACTTTGGTCCTCCTCGCTTCACTCCGTTTACATCACAGAGCTGACTGTGCCCTGGGAGGGTGCTGTGGAGGAGGCATATGAGCGCAAAAGCTTGAAGTATGCCAAGCTGGCAGTCGATGCTGAGCAATATGGCTGGAAGGCTAGGGTCTCCCCGGTTGAGGTCGGCCGCAGAGGTTTTGTTGGTAAGTCAACCACCAGGCTGCTAAAGGACATGGGTGTCAGAGGTCAAGCCCAACAGCAAGCCATCAAAGCCCTTTCCATTGCTGCCGAACAGGCCAGTTGGTGGCTTTGGATTAAAAGGAGAGACATCACCTGGGCCCCCAAATAACAGCCACTCCATTAGGGTGAATAGTGAGAGTTAAAGCAGACTGGGGCACACCTGGGACGCCAGATGTCGCCGATGAGCTCTCTGGAGGTGTTGTGGGCCTATCATCAAAACACCTAAGAAGGAGGGTGCCCACCTGATGACTCCAATGAAGCTTTATTCCTCCACACTCCACCCAAATACCATTAGGGCACCCACCTGGAGACCCTCAGTTTGCATGCCCATCACCACCAGTGTTAGCTCAGGCAGACACACTCTGCAAGGGATTGTACCAATGAGTCCTAAAATAGAACTGGGTCAAATTATGATAAAAATGATGGAGAAGATTACATACATCTGATTTAGTGAACCACTATGGTATCTTTCTTCACAGATCACTATTGGTGTGATCCTGCTGTACTACTTATTGGGAATCAGTGCCCTGATTGGAGCTGCAGTGATCGCCATTCTCGCCCCGATGCACTACTTTGTGGCCACACAGCTTTCCCGAACACAGAAAAGCACACTGGTGAGCATCAAACTTGTCAAAATTCTTTGCTACAAGAATAAGATAAACTTTATTCATTCCTCGGTGGGGAAATTTACATGTTTCAGCAGCTCATGGATAGAAAAGGGTCAGGAATAAAACAGTAACAAAAAAATAGAGTGCTTTTTTTTTCATCCTGACACCCTGTAGGATGGAATGTGTGTGTAAAGTAACCAAAAAATAACAAAAAAAAATACACAGATTATGAACATAATTGTACACAATTATAAGAGTGAGACTTAAATAAGAAAATACTTGCAAATGAAAAGGATTGTACCAAATAGTAATATTACTGCACAGCATAAGTGGATGATGGTGAGGAGATGTGAATAAAGTGACAAAAAGGTGATAGTAACATTGAAAAACAGTGCTACATTACACCAGGGTGTCATTGAAGACTCTGGCAGTGGTTGGGATGAAGGACCTGTGGTATACAGACTAGAACTAATATGAAGGTGACTGAGAACAGAACCTTGTCTAATCTCGTCTGTCACTCTTCCCTGCACTGAATGCATTCAAAACTGACTGTGATTGGGCCTGATTGAGTAAAGTTAGTGAAGGGCAGACCAAAATAAGATTTCCACAAGTTTTACAAAAGTTTCAGGACTTTGTTTATAAATTAGCAAGTGTATTCACAGCAAATGTATTCTAGTAATGCAGCTCAGCCACTGTAGTGCACACACACACTAACACTTCCTACAGTGTCTTGCAAAAGTACGTATTCATCGCCCTTGGTGTTTGTCCTGTTTTGTCACATTACAAGATGGAATTAAAATGGATTTTTGGAGGTTTAGCACCATTTGATTTACATAACATGCCTACCACTTTAAAGGTGAAAATTGTTGTTTTATTGTGATGCAAACAATAAGATGAAAAAAGAGAAATCTGGAGTGTGCATACAGTAGGTATTCGCCTCCTTTTGTATGAAACCCCTAAATAAGAGCTGGTCCAATCAATTCACTTAATAAGTCACATAATTAGTTGATTAAGACCTACCTGTGTGCAATCAAAGTGTCACATGATGTCTGTATAACTCAACCTGTTCTGGAAGGACCCTGACTCTGCAACACTACTAAGCAAGCAACATGAAAACCAAGGAGCATTCCAAACAGGTCAGAGACAAAGTTGTGGAGAAGTATACTGTAGATCAAGGTTGGGTTATAAAAAATATCCCAAACTTTGAATATCCCACGGAGCACCATGAAATCCATTAAAGCAAAATGGAAAGAATATGGCACCACTACAAACCTGACAAGAGAAGGCCACCCACCAAAACTCACAGACCAGGCAAGGAGGGCATTAATCAGAGATGCAACAAAGACACCAAAGAGAACACTGAAGGAGCTGTAAAGACCCACAGTGGAGATGGGAGTATCTGTCCAGAGGACCACTTTAAGCCGTACACTCCACAAAGCGGGGCTTCATGGAAGAGTGGCCAGAAAAAAAGTAATTGCTTAAGAAAACACATTTGGAGTTTGCCCAACAGCATGTGGCAGACTCCCCAAACACATGGAAGAAGATTCTCTGGTCAAATGAGACTAAAATTGATCTTTTTGGCCATCATGGGAAATGCCATGTGTGATGCAAACCCAACACCCTGAGAAGACCATTCCTACAGTGAAGCATGTTGGTGGCAGCATCATGCTGTGGGGATGTTTTTCATCTGCAGGGACAGGAAAGCTGGTCAGGATTGAAGGAAAGATGGATGGCACTAAATACAGAGCAATTCTGGAGGAAAACCTGTTTGAGTTGGCCAGAGGTTTGAGACTGGGATGGAGGTTCACGTTCCTGTAGGACAATGACCCTCAACATACTGCTAAAGCTACACTGGAGTGGTTTAAAGGGAAACATTTAAATGTCTTGGAATGGCCTAGTCAAAGCCCAGACCTCAATCCAATTGAGAATCTGTGGCATAACTTGACGATTGTACATCAACACAACCCCTCTAAACTTGGATTTGGAGCAGTTTTGCTTTGAGGAATGGGTAAAAATCCTAGTGGCTAGATGTGCTAAGCTAATAAAGACATAACCCAAGAGACTTGCAGCTGTAATTGCAGCAAAAAGTGGCTCAACAAAGTATTGACTTTATTTTTTTTTGGGAGGGGATGCTTATGCACACTCCAGATTTCTGTTTTTTGATCTTAATTATTGTTTGTGTCACAATAATACAAAAATTTGCACCTTTAAAGTGGTAGGCATGTTGTGTAAATCAAATGGTGCTAACCCTCCAAAAATCTACTTAAATTCCAGCTTGTAATGCAACAAAACAGGACAAACACCAAGGGGGATTAATACTTTTGCAAGACACTGTACTGGTTCAGTACTGGGTTCTATTTTGTTTGTCTTAATTGTCATCTAAATAGTCTTGTTTGAATAAATCTTAATTTATGGATTTGTTTTTGATTGCATTTATTCAGGTCATTAACCCTTTCAGCACTGTTGACCGCTATTCCTGTCTCATTGTCGAAGGCAAACTCCTTCTAGAAAAAGTTACACTGTGGTGAAAGGGTTTATATGAAATGACAATTCCACGAAAGTTCAGAGCAAACAAACATGACAGTGTAATCCATGCATAAAAATTGCAGTAAATACACTCACCAGCCACTTTAATAGGAACTTGTTCTTGATTCTAAGATTCCTGTTCTTGGCTGGCAGGAGTGGAATCCAATGTGGTCTTCTGCTGTTGCATGCTAAGATGTTTTTCTGCTCACCATGGTTGTCTAGTTGCTATGAGTTGCTATATCCTTCCTGGCAGCTTGAACCAATCTGGCCATTTTCCTCTGACCTCTCTTAGCAACAAGACTTTTCCACACACAAAACTCTTCACTCAATGTTTTTTTGTTTTTTGCACCATTCTGCGTAAACTCTAGAGACTGTTGTGTGTGAAAACCCCAGGAGATCAGCAGTTTCTGAAATACTCAAACCAGTCCATCTGGCTCAAACCAACACCCATGTCACAGTCAAAGAAAGTCACACTTTGACATCACAATTTTTCCCATTCTTATGTTTGAACATTGTGAACAATGAACTGAAGCATAAAACAGCAGGTGTATGGGTGTTCCTAATAAAGTGGCCAGTGAGTGTAATCACCAATTATACAATATGAAAACGGTTGATCAGGATTCATATTCGTAAACTCATGAGCTGTCATAGGATATGAACATTTTTCTGAACCAACTAGATTTTCATGAATACCACATTTCTGGTGAAAATGCTCCCTGGAACAATTTGCAAATAAATTTGCTTGTGTCCAGTTTGATCAATGAGACCTAGTCTTGCACTGTTCAGTGTATGCGCACTCACCTTGTTGCTATAACAACCTTTGGGCAAATTTAATTTCTGTCTGAGTAATCAGGTCGGACGTGGTCACTTGGAATTTGCAACGCTCAGTCTAAAAATTAGATTTAAGAAATTAATCAGATTTGTCCTGCTATGTGGACAAAAGCTAGCTTGGCTCAGCGTGAATTTTTTTTTTTTAATCTGATTTTTGGATCGGTTTCATTTTGTTAAGTGAACACAGCCAAATTTGTTTAAAGTGCAGAAAAAGCCAAAGTTTGGACTTCGTGTTGGTACTTCAAAACCTGTAGTGAATAGTGTAGTAATGCACTGGCCAAGATCAAAGTGATCATTTAACTTATTTGGATCAGCAGTGTTATGTTTGAGAGGTTCAAGGACAAACAAACAGGAAATTAATTTTGGCATTAGCAGTGTGGAAATCTCAAATGCAACTGGCAAAATTGAGTAGACGTTTATTTGGACGATGAATATGTATTTTAACTTAAGTTCTGGGTCGCATTTTTAGGGCCTGAGCACTGGAGGTGCGTGGCCTCCTGTGTCCACCAGAGGGTGATGCATCAAGATGCAAGGCCCTATTGTTTTCCTAAGGATTCTTATTATTCTTATATTATTCGAGGTGGTTCCCATGGATGAAAACCTATGAAATTTGGTCTACACATCAGTCCTGGCCAGAGCTACTCAGGGATAGAGGCTTGGCCCCAGGTCTGTCCTGGGGACTCCATAGCGCCCCTACATGTCATTGAGACTTTTGCCTCATACATATAGTTTCACCTACCCGTGTCAAATTTAGTAGGTGTGTGGGGTGTCCTAAGATGCCACCATCTGGACCTGGACAGTAATGACTCCATTGCCTAAAAACTCATCACTAGTGGTGCACACATCACATACCCAGGCTTTTGTCGCACATCTCAGATACGTGTGCATCGTATGATGACCATATGTCACGGGTTGCAGAATTAGAGGTGCTCTGGCCCTTTATCACCACTTTCAGCAATATTAATAGATTATTATTGTACATATTATAGTTATTTTAGGTTTTATAGAGTATACATTATCACAAGAGTGTAAATAAAGTTCTTTTTTTTTTACTTCAAAACCTTACAAGTTGAAGAAGACTTGATGTCAACTAACTCGCACAACAAAAACGATCAAAAGAGGAAGGTCATCTTTGACTGCCACTGTATGCCAAAATCAATTTAATTCATATACGTTTAGTCATTTTTTAACAAAAGACATTGTCAGAAAGTAGCTTTAGAGAAATCAAGATGGAGATTTAGATCCTGACTGAGCAAGACAGAGGTGACAATGACGAGGGGGAAAAAAACCCTCTCCAAAATGCTATAAACACAAAACCTGGAGAGAATTCAGACTCAAAAGGGACTCCATCATCATCTGAGTGATGCTAGACAGTGGGATTATAAATCATTACTTTTACATGATGCAGGTGAGATTATACACTGAAGCAAGGGTTTTTTTTTTGCAACAGCAGACCATGAAAAACACTCTGTGTGTGTGTGTGTGTGTGTGTGTGTGTGTGTGTGTGTGTGTTACAGGAGTACTCCAGTGAGAGATTGAAGAAGACTAATGAGATGTTGAGGGGTATTAAGCTGTTAAAATTATATGCCTGGGAGCACATATTTAGATCCAGTGTGGAGGAGACAAGAAAAAAAGAGCTGACTAGCCTCCGAGCCTTCGCCCTCTACACGTCACTCTCCAGTACGACATGCTCTAATAGACTCAACTGAAATCTTGCTGGAGCCATGTTTCTGACTCAAATGCCATTTTTTTTTCTTTAAAGGTGCAGCTTGTACAGTTTAAAAAGTGTTTCTAAGAGCTTTAATTATAACATAATTCAAGACAGACCTTATAAAAATGGTACATTGTAAAATTTTACGCAGTGGATCTGGTTAGATTGTTTATTACAAGTTTCTTTAAAAAAAAAATTCTGACCTAGAAATTAGCCCCACCTCCATCTGAAACTGAGCTGCTGAGCTCTGCTATCACATCACACATCACATTATCTCTAGCCGCTTTATCCTTCTACAGGGTCGCAGGCAAGCTGGAGCCTATCCCAGCTGACTACGGGCGAAAGGCGGGGTACACCCTGGACAAGTCGCCAGGTCATCACAGGGCTGACACATAGACACAGACAACCATTCACACTCACATTCACACCTACGGTCAATTTAGAGTCACCAGTTAACCTAACCTGCATGTCTTTGGACTGTGGGGGAAACCGGAGCACCCGGAGGAAACCCACGCGGACACGGGGAGAACATGCAAACTCCGCACAGAAAGGCCCTCGCCGGCCCCGGGGCTCGAACCCAGGACCTTCTTGCTGTGAGGCGACAGCGCTAACCACTACACCACCGTGCCGCCCGAGCTCTGCTATGTCTCCATTAAAAGATATGAGGGTACGTCAAAAAATTCTTGACCTCACCAGGAAACAAGGGGCGTAACCCCCATTTTGGGGCATAACTGTATACTATAAATCACTGTCTGCAAAAACTCAAATGAAAGAAGCAATCAAAGAAAAAAAGGAGAGGAATACTTTGAGCTGGTGTGCTGTTGCTCCAGGACAATGCACCCGTCCACACAGCTCAGGTCACAGTGGGAGAAGCAGCCAAATGCAGCATTGAACTGTTGCCCCGTGCACCTTACTCACCCGACCTTGCACCATCTAACTTCTTTCTGTTTCCCAAACTGAAATCCCACTCACATGGTCACCATTTTCAGAGTGATAATGAAGTCATCCATGCTGTTGAGGAGTATCTGAAGTCTCAAGATGTGACCTTGTTCCATGAAGGGATACCGAAGCTTGAACATTGGTGGACTGAGTACACTGAAGTTAAAGGAGACCATGTTGAAAAATAATGCAAGAACAATCTTTCTCCTGTGATGTTTTCTGGGTGAGGCCAAGAACTTTTTGAAGTACCCTTGTAACTTGAAATTGAGATTGTTTGGAAGAAGGGGTCACTTTTTAAAGTTTTTACAATTGTGATTCACTTCTCAGCCAACAGAGGGCTCTCTAAGGGCATACTCACATGAGGTGATTTGTACCATTCCTGAGCACGTTTGACCCCCAAAGTCCAGTTCGTTTCAGTAGAATGATCAATGATTAATGATCAATCAATCTGATATGATTGCTAACCATAGTAAAGATAAAAGCAGGGGTGGACAGTAACAAAGTACATTTACTTGAGTACTGTACTTCGGTACACTTTTTGAGTATCTGGACTTTACTTGAGTATTTTTTTTTTTTTGGAAACTTATGACTAACTTCACTACATTTGAAAGACAAATATCGTACTTTTCACTCCATTACATTTCTATCAAGGTCCTCATTACTATAAAGCAGCTTTGAAAGTGGGTGTTTTTTTTCTTTTCTTTTCTAAAACGTGATTGGTTTTTTCGCAGGTGACACTGAGACAGCCTATCAGTAATCACTAGGGTCACGTCATGTCCATAGACTGTATAAAATCAAGTTCAGTGATTTCTCAGCAGCATTATTTGAACATGATCAGTTGATGACAGAATGGAAGGAGGTGGTTCTTCTGGAGAATGCATGCACCCATGGCCCATGAACCCATGTTTAAGTTTTCTGAAAGGATTAAAGATATGTTTCGTTTGAAATGTTTGCTTTGTTTGTCAAAAATGAACCACATCACGGCCTACAAAATCTCGCCATCCAACCTGCGGAAGCGTATTGAGGTATATAAACATTTTATTCCAAGAGAAAGCTTGCAATGAAGTTGTCTGGGCTTTTAGAGCGAGTGATAACATTGCAAACATAGCTATGCAATCTGGTTAGTCAAATTACTTTCTATGGATTTGCCTGCCAAGTTGCTGTAGCCTTGTCTACGGCTAGCGTTTACACATAACTAGTTAACTTGGACACTGTTAGTTAATTTGTAAAAAAACAGAGTTACGCTAACATGAATAATGTTAACTTATCTGAAGTCCTTTCAGAAATAAGTTTCAGCATAATCTTGCCAAATAAACAGAATGTAGAAATCTTTCTGTTCTAGTAGTGTTGGCTACCCAATATGATTTGAAGTTTGAAAAGGAGTTTGCTAGCATATCAGGTGAAGTTTCACTGACTAGCTAGCTTAACTTTAAACCACCATGATGGCACAGCATGCGTTCATTTTGTGAATTCACATTTCTGTCTTTGGTAACGGCGTAAGGTTTTGTAAGTGTTGTGACAATAACACAACAATGCGTTGACAGAAAATGTACTTTTGATACTGAAGCATTTTTAAAAGCAAATACTTCAGTAATTTAACTTAAGTAAAAATTTGACTGTACAACTTTCACTTGCATCAGAGTAACATTTAACCAGTGGGATCTGTACTTTGACTTAAGTAATGAAGTTGGGTACTTTGTCCACCTCTGGATAAAAGATAAGATTAAAAAAAAATCATCTTATAGCTTAGACACCTATACAGCATGTGAGAGGGCCATGTGTCGCCACACCCAAAATGACTCCAAATAATCCACAATGTAAAAACAGTCATGTTTTTTGTGCTATCATGCTATGCGAGAGCATTTTTCTTCAACACAAAAAGTCGCATCGTAATGACGTTAACGTTAAGCAAAATATGAGTGCAGGCCAGCAGGGAGGAGGGAAAATCATGCTCGAACACTGTACCTGGCAACCATGCCTAGTGTGAGTACGCCCTAAATGCAAAAACTTTAACTCTGTTCTGTTTTCCTTTCTAGTTTTCATTAATGCAGCCATTCCAATCGCAGCAGTTCTTACAGTGAGTATTCTGCTCTTTCCAGTCCTCACATCTCTCCTGATTATCGACTATACTGTCTGTCCTAATATGAATCACATAATATCTAAAACATGTTTGCATTTTGCTGTGTCTCCTCAGACGTTTGTAGTACATGCCTACGTACACAGCTCTACAGACACTTCTCTCTCTCCTGCTGTGGCCTTTGCTTCTCTCTCACTCTTCCACATCTTGGTCACACCCCTCTTCCTTCTTTCTAGTGTACTACACTCAACTGTTAAGGCGCTTGTAAGGTGACTGAACATCTCTGGATGTAATCACAATTTCTCCCTGTGTTTTGACCTATGATACCAAAGCACTGTTGAATTCTTGAAGTCGGTGGTAAGAAGCTGAATTTTTGTCCGGTTAGCTTTACAAGAGTGAAAAAAGGTGGTCAGTTGTGGTATAAGTGGAATACTACATGTCAGGACTTTATATGGAAATATAAAGTCAGGGTGTGATATGAAAATAATTAACTTCAGGGTGATAACCTCCATATTACACCACCTAGTCTTTGATCATTTTCCTATAACAGTACACGCTTTTGTGTTTAATCCACTTAATTGAAAACTAACATGATATAATTAAGTGAAATCTATTCTTCTTTACATTTACATTATGGAAGAATATATGAATAATTTGCAATGCATACAATTAAAGTGACAGAAGATAATTGATGGAAAATTTATATTTAATTTATTTCTGCAAGCTTAAAATTTGGACTTCCTTCCTCCTGAACTTCCTTCTGAACTTCCAAACATGCTCCCTTCCTTCTGAATGTCCTTCTGAACTTCCTTGCAAACTTCTTTTCCTTCCTTACAAACTTCCTTCTGAACTTCTGTCTGAACTTTCTTTCCTTCCGAATTTCTTTTCAAACATCACGCCTCCCTTCCTCTCTTCCAAACTTCCTTCCTTCTGAACTTCCTTTCAAACTTCCTTTCTTCCTTCTGAACTTCCTTCCAAAATTCAGAACTTCTTTCCTTCCAAACTTCCTTTCGAACATCCTTCCTTCCAAACTTCATAGTTTCATTCCGAAGTTCTTTTTTAACTTCCTTCCTTTCGAACTTCCTTGCTTCTGAACTTCCTTTTGAACGTCCTTCCTTCTGACCTTCCTTCCTTCCATACTTCAGAACTTACTTCCTTCTGAACTTCCTTTCAAATTTCCTTCCAAACTGCCTTCCAAACTTCAGAACTTCCTTCCTTCTAAAATTCCTTCTGAATTTCTTTCCGTTCCTTCCTTCCAAACACACTTCAAAACTTCCTTCCTTTATTCCTTCCTTCCACACTTCAGAACTTACTTCCTTCCGATCTTCCTTTCAAACTTCCATTCTTCCTTCCATACTTCAGAACTTCCTTCCGAATTTCCTTTTGAGTTTCTTCCCTTCCAAACTTCAGAACTCCCTTCCTTCTAAACTTCAGAACTTCCTTCCTTCTAAACTTCTTTTCAAATTTACTTCCTTCCGACCTTCCTTCCAAACAACTAAGTACAGTATATACAGCATACAAGTTTTTTTTTATACGAATTAGCAGTAAAATAGTATGGATTGTCATCAAATGTACGGTATCTGATGAGGCCATTCAAAACCATGCCTTCCATCCATCCATCCATTATCTGTAACCACTCATCCTGTACAGGGTCACGGGCAAGCTGGAGCCTATCCCAGCTGACTATGGGTAAGAGGCGGGATAAACCCTGGACCAGTCACCATATCGTCATGTCATGCCTTATAATTTATTATTAAGGTTGCAATATTATAATTTGTATGTTGTTAGTGTTTTTATGTTCGGTGTGGTACTCCAGTATTTATGAGCAAATGTTTGTCTTTACGCTTCACTTTAAACATCATATACATTCCAGGAAACATGTTTCACATTAGATAGGTATAATCTTCGAGAATAAGACAGTGTTTGTGCTACTTAGCTTCATCTCTGTCTGCTTCAGTGTGCAGAAACTTGGCGAATTTTTTGCTAGTGAAGAGATTGAACTTGATCAAGAAGCAAAAACTCCCACACCAACTGATACAAACAACCACAGTAACATAAAATCAGTGGTGAGTCCATGCTATGCCCATATTCAATTTTCAAGAGAATGTTCATATGTGAAAGGGGAAACACCAAATCTGAACAAACAGGACGACTGTTTTTCCTTTCCCAGTACATGTTGCAACTCCAGGCCTCAAAGCTGGTTAACCGGAAGAACAAAGCCAAACAGGACAAGAAGAGTAAGATACCACAGCAGGATCCAAACCTGAACATGTCTGTTGTAAACGAGGAGAATATCTGTCTCAAGGTAGAAATCACTTCCAGCAATGGTTGTTGGCTTTTACTCAAATAAATTTTAAATTATGACTGTACTATATATTGTAGATCGTGAATGGCTACTTCACCTGGACTCAGGGATGTCCGACTCTGACCAACATTGACATAAAGGTTCCTTTTGGTAAGCTGTGCAGTATTTTATTGACCCTCACAGCTCCAGTATCCCTGTGTGTGTAGCGTTTTCCATGTTCTCTCTATATCTGTGTGCATTTCCTCTGGGTTCTCTGGTTTCCTCCCACGCCCCAAAAACGTGTGTGTTTTATAGGTGCATTGACTATGGTTGTAGGGCAGGTAGGATGTGGAAAATCCTCCCTACTGTTAGCTGCTCTGGGGGAAATGCAGAAAATCTCAGGAAGCGTCACATGGAACAAGTAACACATAGATCACACATCCACCATCGCGTTGTTGTATTTATTATATGTATTTTTTTATTATATATATTGTGTATCTACTCCTAACAGATTACCAGATCAGGAAGAGGAAGAGAATAACAGGTAATGTACAGGATTTTGCATATGATTCCAACCTGAGTAATCAATTTTTTAATCATTTTAGAAAATTATTATATTTGAATAAATATCTTTCTACTGTTACAGTATCTCTCTGTCTTAAAGATGACATACTCATTTTCCACAAGCTGACACAGTTCTCTGAGCTCTTAATGAAATGTCTGACATGTTTTAGTCAAAATACCACAAGGATAAAACCAGTGTTGCCAGATTGGGAGCTTTCCCGCCCAAGTTGGGCAGTTTCAAGTGCATTTTGGCGGGTTTTGAACATAATTTGGGCTGGAAAACTTCAGCAGTATCTGGCAACACTGGATAAAACACCACAGCTCCCTTTGGACCTTGTCGCAACAGCCCTCTTCAAAATGGCCGATTTGAGTGCCTGTTCCTTTAAATGTTAATGAGCCACTGCTCACCCCACCTCCTCTTCCGCCGACCAATCAGGTAGCACTTTTCTGATGAATCTTCATTCACCTAGGTAGTTCTTAAGCCATGAATGGAGATACTCAAATGAGGGGGTGGGATAATTTTATTGAGCTCCACTTGTGACATCGAAAGGGGAGACAAATCTGAATGACTTGTTTGTTGAAGCACATGGTTTTTTGAAACAGGCAGCACAAAAGAAACTGACTAGGTGTCTTATTTCAGAGTTTGTGAGTTGGGAGGCTCCAGATACCTAAAAGTATCTGCACAAGCATTTTGAATTTTCCATGACATCATGAAGCTGTTTGCAGGAAATAGGAAAAATGTTTATTTATTAATTAATTTTCATTCACTTTTTAACAACCTACAGTGGTGCTTGAAAGTTTGTGAACCCTTTAGAATTTTCTACAACCCTGATTCCAAAAAAGTTGGGACAAAGTACAAATTGTAAATGAAAACGGAATGCAATAATTTACAAATCTCAAAAACTGATATTGTATTCACAATAGAACATAGACAACATATCAAATGTCAAAAGTGAGGCATTTTGAAATTTCATGCCAAATATTGGCTCATTTTAAATTTCATGACAGCAACACATCTCAAAAAAGTTGGGACAGGGGCAATAAGAAGCTGGAAAAGTTAAAGGTACAAAAAAGGAACACCTGGAGGACCAAATTGCAACTCATTAGGTCAATTGGCAATAGGTCATTAACATGACTGGGTATAAAAAGAGTATCTTGGAGTGGCAGCGGCTCTCAGAAGTAAAGATGGGAAGAGGATCACCAATCCCCCTAATTCTGCACCGACAAATAGTGGAGCAATATCAGAAAGGAGTTCGACAGTGTAAAACTGCAAAGAGTTTGAACATATCATCACCTACAGTGCATAATATCATCAAAAGATTCAGAGAATCTGGAAGAATTTCTGTGCGTAAGGGTCAAGGACGGAAAACCATACTGGGTGACCGTGATCTTCGGGCCCTTAGACAGCACTGCATCAGATACAGGCATGCTTCTGTATTGGAAATCACAAAATGGGCTCAGGAATATTTCCAGAGAACATTATCTGTGAACACAATTCACCGTGCCATCCGCTGTTGCCAGCTAAAACTCTATAGTTCAAAGAAGAAGCCGCATCTAAACATGATCCAGAAGCACAGACGTCTTCTCTGGGCCAAGGCTCATTTAAAATGGACTGTGGCAAAGTGGAAAACTGTTCTGTGGTCAGACAAATCAAAATTTGAAGTTCTTTATGGAAATCAGGGACGCCATGTCATTCGGACTAAAGAGGAGAAGGACGACCCAAGTTGTTATCAGCGCTCAGTTCAGAAGCCTGCATCTCTGATGGTATGGGGTTGCATTAATGTGTGTGGCATGGGCAGCTTACACATCTGGAAAGACACCATCAATGCTGAAAGGTATATCCAGGTTCTAGAGCAACATATGCTCCCATTCAGATGACGTCTCTTTCAGGGAAGACCTTGCATTTTCCAACATGACAATCCCAAACCACATACTGCATCAATTACAGCATCATGGCTGCATAGAAGAAGGGTCTGGGTACTGAACTGGCCAGCCTGCAGTCCAGATCTTTCACCCATAGAAAACATTTGGAGCATCATAAAACGGAAGATACGACAAAAAAGACCCAAGACAGTTGAGCAACTAGAATCCTACATTAGACAAGAATGGGTTAACATTCCTATCCCTAAACTTGAGCAACTTGTCTCCTCAGTCCCCAGACGTTTACAGACTGTTGTAAAGAGAAAAGGGGATGTCTCACAGTGGGAAACATGGCCTTGTCCCAACTTTGAGATGTGGTGTTGTCATGAAATTTAAAATCACCTGATTTTTCTCTTTAAATGATACATTTTCTCAGTTTAAACATTTGATATGTCATCAATGTTCTATTCTGAATAAAACATGGAATTTTGAAACTTCCACATCATTGCATTCTGTTTTTATTTACAATTTGTACTTTGTCCCAACTTTTTTGGAATCAGGGTTGTAAGGAAATTTCTTGATCATTATCACCATCACTTCGTACCACTTTTATTACTCCTCGCTAGAATCCAAACCCCAATGCCTCAGTCGAACATAGCTGGAATCACTTCATGGTAGATGCTGGTAGACAATTTTGGGCCTTCTGGGGGTCAACCAGCATGTGTTCATGGCCCTTCTGTCAGAATACGCGAGTGCCACGGAGCTACCTTGACAACCAGGAGGGCGTGGCTTCCATCTCCAGAAAGTTTGGTTGTGTTGAAAATTGCCGTGGGTCAAGCGGTGGATGAATTCATCCAACACAATTGCGAAGGCATCCGTGAGCATATGTGAGGCATACCATCAAGCTAAAAATGTTCACGGAACAACACTCTGCAGAAAGTGAAAAGTTTGCAGAGGGATCATGGCTTAATTCATTTTGCCATGGCTATGCCGTACTGCAGCCGTGAAAACCGTACACACTGCCGTAAGGCCATACATCACTACATGTCACCATCACCTAGCCGGCCTCAACCACAGAGGCTACTGCTGCTCAGCCATCATTACAATCAGCAACTGTCATGACATCCGTTGTTGCCAGCGGTCTTTCCAGCATCTACCGTCACAGCTACTGTGGCTTCATTTGCATAATTGCTCTTCCCAAATTTATGCAATGGATCACCTCCAAAATCTTCCAGAATGGCGACAGTAGCCCCAGCCACGGTTCTCACGGACTAACCAGTTATGTGTAACCTTAGCATTACCCGAACTCTCAGCACATTAGACATGTAATATTCATGCTGTCTGTTAGTCTATTTATCTACAGCACTCTGATCTATGATATTTCTGTTAACAGAAGAAAATGATATTACATCAATTATTAATTAATTACCCCTTTAATTTCCTTAACTTAATTATCTCCTTTTCCTCCTGTTTTCAGGTTGTTTGTTAATCACGTTGCTGGCCCAAAAGCACCAGAGTATGTAATAAAATATTATATATATATATATATATATATATATATATATATATATATATATATATATATATAAACAAACACACCCATACCCACACCCCTATACATATATATATACACACACACACAGTGCCTTGCAAAAGTATTCATCCCCTTTGGTGTTTGTCCTGTTTTCTTGCATTACAAGCTGGAATTAAAATGGATTTTTGGAGGGTTAGTACCATTTGATTTACACAGCATGCCTACCTCTTGAGGGTGGCACGGTGGTGTAGTGGTTAGCGCTGTCACCTCACAGCAAGAAGGTCCTGGGTTCGAGCCCTGTGTCCGGCGAGGGCCTTTCTGTGCGGAGTTTGCATGTTCTCCCCGTGTCCGCGTGGGTTTCCTCCGGGTGCTCCGGTTTCCCCCACAGTCCAAAGACATGCAGGTTAGGTTAATTGGTGGCTCTAAATTGACCGTAGGTGTGAATGTGAGTGTGAATGGTTGTCTGTGTCTATGTGTCAGCCCTGTGATGAACTGGCGACTTGTCCAGGGTGTACCCTGCCTTTCGCCCGTAGTCAGCTGGGATAGGCTCCAGCTTGCCTGCGACCCTGTAGAACAGGATAAAGCGGCTAGAGATAATGAGATGAGATAATAGCTCAGTTGCTTCTCTGATAGCCTACCTCTTGAAAGGTGCACACTGCTGTTTTATTGTGACACAAACAATAATTAAGATGAAAAAGCAGAACTCAGGAGTGTGCATAGGTATTCACCCCCCCCAAAGTCAATACTTTATAGAGGCACCTTTTGCTACAATTACAGCTGCAAGTCTCTTGAGGTATGTCTCTATTAGCTCAGCACATCTCGCCACTGGGATTTTTGCTCATTCCTCAAGGCAAAACTGCTCCAACTCCTTCAAGTTAGATGGGTTGTTTTGGTGTACAGCAATCTTCAAGTTATGCCACAGATTCTCAATTGGATTGAGGTCTAGGCTTTGATTAGGCCAATCCAAAACATTTAAATGTTTCCCTTTAAACCACACTAGTGTAGCTTTAGCAGTATGTTTAGGGTCATTGTCCTGCTGGACCATGAACCTTTGCCCCAGTCTCAAACCTCTGGCCAACTCAAACAGGTTTTCCTCCAGAATTGCCCTGTATTTAGTGCCATCCAACTTTCCTTCAATCCTGACCAGCTTTCCTGTCCCTGCAGATGAAAAACATCCCCACACCATGCTTCATTGTAGGGATGTTCTCCTCAGGGTGTTGGGGTTGCGCCACACATGGCATTTCCCATGATGGCCAAAAAGTTAAATTGTCTCATTTGACCAGACAGTCTTCTTCCATGTGTTTGAGGAGTCTGCCACATGCTGTTGGGAAAACTACAAATGTGTTTTCTTAAGCAATGGCTTTTTTTTCTGGCCACTCTTCCATAAAGCCCCACTCTGTGGAGTGGACAGCTTAAAGTGGTCCGATGGGCAGATACTCATCTCCACTGTGGATCTTTGCAGCTCCTTCAGTGTTATATTTGGTGTTTTTGTTGCATCTCTGATTAATGCCCTCCTTGTCCAGTCTGTGAGTTTTGGTGGATGGCCTTCTTTTGTCAGGTTTGTAGTGGTGCCATATTCTTTGCATTTTACTATAATGGATTTAATGGTGCTCCCTAGGGCATTCAAAGTTTGGGATATTTTTTATAACCCAACCCTGATCTATACTTCTCCACAACTTTTTCTCTAACCTGTTTGAAGTGCTCCTTGGTCCTCATATTGCTTGCTTAGTAGTGTTGCAGAGTCAGGGTCCTTCCAGAACAGGTTGATTTCCAGACATCATGTGACAGATCATGTGATGCTTTGATTGCACACAGGTGGATCTTAATCAACTAATTATATGACTAATGAAGTAAATTGGTTGGACCAGCTCTAATTTGGGGGTTTCATATGAAAGGGGGTGAATACCTATGCACACTCCAGATTTCTGTTTTTTCATCTTTATTGTTTGTGTCACAATAAAACAAAAATTTTCACCTTTAAAGTAGTATGCATGTTGTGTAAATGAAATGGTGCTAACCCTCCAAAAATCCATTTTAATTCCATCTTTTAGTGCAACAAAACAGGACAAACACTATATATATATATATATATATATATATATATATATATACACACACACACACACACACACACACACACACACACACACGTGTGTATATATACACATACATACATACACACACAGTGGTGCTTGAAAGTTTGTGAACCCTTTAGAATTTTCTATATTTCTGTATAAATACAACCTAAAATATCATCAGATTTTCACACAAGTCCTAAAAGTAGATAAAGAGAACCTAATTAAACAAATGAGACAAAAATATTATATTTGTTCATTTATTTATTGAGGAAAATGATCCAATATTACATATCTGTGAGTGGCAAAAGTATGTGAACCTCGAGGATTAGCAGTTAATTTGAAGGTGAAATTAGAGTCAGGTGTTTTCAATCAATGGGATGACAATCAGGTGTGAGTGGGCACCCTGTTTTATTTAAAGAACAGGGATCTATCAAAGTCTGATCTTCACAACACATGTTTGTGGAAGTGTATCATGGCATGAACAAAGGAGATTTCTGAGGACCTCAGAAAAAGCGTTGTTGATGCTTATCAGGCTGGAAAAGGTTATAAAACCATCTCAAAAGAGTTTGGACTCCACCAATCCAGAGTCAGACAGATTGTGTACAAATGGAGGAAATTCAAGACCATTATTACCCTCCCCAGGAGTGCTCGACCAACAAAGATCACTCGAAGCGCAAGGTGTGTAACAGTCGGCGAGGTCACAAAGGACCCCAGGGTAACTTCTAAGCAACTGAAGGCCTCTCTCACATTGGCTAATGTTAATGTTCATGAGTCCACCATCAGGAGAACACTGAACAACAGTGGTGTGCATGGCAGGGTTGCAAGGAGAAAGCCACTGTTTTCCAAAAAGAACATTGCTGCTCGTCTGCAGTTTGCTAAAGATCACGTGGACAAGCCAGAAGGCTATTGGAAAAATGTTTTGTGGACGGATAAGACCAAAATTGAACTTTTTGGTTTAAATGAGGAGCGTCATGTCTGGAGAAAAGAAAACACTGCATTCCAGCATAAGAACCTTATCCCATCTGTGAAACATGGTGGTGGTAGTATCATGGTTTGGGCCTGTTTTGCTGCATCTGGGCCAGGACAGCTTGCCATAATTGATGGAACAATGAATTCTGAATTACACCAGTGAATTCTAAAGGAAAATGTCAAGACATCTGTCCATGAACTGAATCTCAAGAGAAAGTGGGTCATGCAGCAAGACAACGATCCTAAGCACACAAGTCGTTCTACCAAAGAGTGGTTAAAGAATCAGAAATCAGAATCACTTTTATTGCCAGGTATGTGGACACACACGAGGAATTTGACTCTGGTTTCACTTAGCTCTCATAGTACAAAACAGATAAAAAGCATATACATAAAACAAACAAACTAACAAAGAAAAAAATGGTGCAATAGTTGCATAGTGCAAAGTAATCCAAGTAAGACAAGTATGGAATAGATAAATATAAAGTATACAGTGTGCACAGAATTATGGTATGAGTGTGCAGATATTTTACAAGTGATATTACTGATATATGAATCTGGATTTTAGCTGTTAATCACAGAAAGGGTTTTCCCTTTTGGTGCAATATGGTGCATAGTGCAAAGATCAAATAGTAAATATAATATATATATATATATATATATATATATATATATATATATATATATATATATATATATATAAATGTGAGTAACAGTGAGCACAGAATGACAGTATGAGTGTGCAGATATATTGCAAGTGATATTACTTATATATGAATCTGGATTTTAGCTGTTCATCACAGAGACAGACTGAGGGGAAAAAACTATTCTTGTGTCTGGTTGTTTTTGCATACAGTGATCTATATTGCCTCCCTGAGGGGAGAAGATTAAACAGATTGTGAGCAGGGTGTGATGGGTCTGCAGAGATGTTTACCTGCCCATTTCCTGACTCTGGACAGGTATAGGTCTTGGACAGAGGGCAGGTTGACACCAATAATTTTCTCTGCAGACCTTATTGTCCATTGCAGTCTGTTCTTCTCCTGTTTGGTGACCGATCAGTGATGGAAGAGCAAAGAACAGACTGAATGATGGCAGAGTAGAATTGTGTCAGCAGCTCCTTAGGCAGGTTGAGCTTCCTGAGCTGGAACAGAAAGTGCAACCTCTGCTGAGCCTTTTTGATGATAGTGACTGTGTTGGTCTCCCACTTCAAGTCCCGAGAGATTGTGGAACCCAGAAACCTGAAGGTTTCAACAGCAGTCACAGTGTTGTTGGTGATGGGCAGCAGAGTGGGGGGGGGCCTCCTCCTAAAGTCAACTGTCATCTCCACAGTTCTGAGCATGTTCAGTTCCAGATTGTTCTGACTGCACCACCAGACCAGCCGTTCAACCTCCCGTCTATATGTGGACTCGTCACCATCTCGGATGAGGCCGATGACCGTTGTATCGTCCGCAAATTTCAGGAGTTTAACAGACGGGTCTCTTGAGGTGCAGTCGTTGGTATAAAGGGAGAAGAGCAGTGGGGAGAGCACACACCCTTGGGGGGCACCAGTGCTGATAGACCGAGTGCTGGATAAGATGCTCCCCATCCTCACCTGCTGCTTCCTGTCAGTCAGGAAGTTTGTAATCCACTGACAGGTGGAGGAGGGCACAGTGAGCTGGGTGAGCTTGGTGTGGAGGATGTCTGGAACAATGGTGTTGAATGCCAAACTGAAGTCCATTAACAGGATCCTGGCATACGTCCCTGCAGTGTCAAGGTGTTGCAGGATGTAGTGTAGACCCATATTTATTGCATCATCCACTGACCTGTTTGCCCGGTAGGCAAACTGCAGGAGGTCCAGCAGGGGGTCTGTGATGTCCTTCAGGTATGACAACACCAGTCTCTCGAAGGACTTCATGACTACAGATGTGAGGGCAACAGGCCTGTAGTCATTCAGTTCTGTGATATTGGTTTTCTTAGGAACTGGAATTATTGTGGAGCGTTTGAAGCATGAGGGGACTTCACACAGCTCCAGGGATCTATTAAAGATCTGGGTGAAGATGGGAGCCAGCTGGTCAGCACAGACCTTCAGACAAGAGGGTGACACACCATCTGGGCCAGGTGCCTTCCTGATCTTCTGTCTCTGGAAAAGCTGACAGACATCCTCGTCACAGATCTTGAGTGCTGGTGGGGGGTCAGAGGCGGGGGGTGGCAGAATCGCAGGGGGTGTAAATGGGTCTTTAATGACTGAAGGGGGGAGAGGTGTGAATGTGTCGAATCTGCAGTAAAACACATTCAGCTAGGCAGCCAGTTGATGGTTCACTGCAGTGTTGGTGGATGGTCTCCTATAGTTAGTAATGTTCTGCAGGCTTCTCCACACTGACGTCAGATCGTTTGCTCATCTCATCTCATTATCTCTAGCCACTTTATCCTGTTCTACAGGGTTGCAGGCAAGCTGGAGCCTATCCCAGCTGACTACGGGCGAAAGGCGGGGTACACCCTGGACAAGTCGCCAGGTCATCACAGGGCTGACACATAGGTGGGGTTTACATTAGACCGTATCAGCGGATCATCAGATTAACATTTTTAAAATGATTAGTGTGCACGCAGCAACACCAATACACGATTCGCGTGCACACAGCAACTCCAATACACAGATACGCTCGGCTCCGCAGGCATCCTGCGCTCCAAATCACTCCGCCCTGAACAGCGAGTGCCCTCTGGAGGGTGCGCACTCCGGCCCTGTGCAGCTCACAGAGCGTGTGAGTGGAGTGCACGAGCAGTGATTTGGGACTGAGCCGCTGTGTGTGTGATCTCAGTGCATGTTGGGCATGCGCATCACTTACCACTTGCAAGTGGAAGGATGGCAAGCCTAAAGACAATCATAACTACACAATGGGCAGTATTTGCATCAGCATTTGCAGTATTTTCATACTTTTATACTCTTTAATGAAAGGTGATACAAGGCGGAAGTCCGCGCCGTTTTTCAGCAGTCGCGTCACATGACCAATGCCAGCGAATCAGGAAGGTGGATGTCACAGTGACGTTGTCCAATGACGACGCCAGCTGGAGCTCAGCACAGCATATCCGCTTATTCTCAATGTTTACACAGCACCGGACCAGACACGATCTGGATTGAATACGTGGACCCTGACGGATTCCCGTTTCCCGGCGTTTCCAGGCGTTTTAATGTAAACGGACAATGCATCCGCAAAGAAAATGAGACAGATACGGTCTAATGTAAACTTGGCCATAGACACAGACAACCATTCACACTCACACCTACGGTCAATTTTGAGCCACCAGTTAACCTAACCTGCATGTCTTTGGACTGTGGGGGAAACCGGAGCACCCGGAGGAAACCCACGCAGACACGGGGAGAACATGCAAACTCCACACAGAAAGGCCCTCGCCGGCCACGGGGCTCGAACCCGGACCTTCTTGCTGTGAGGCGACAGCGCTAACCACTACACCACCGTGCCGCCCAGATCGTTTGCTGAAAGGCTGTTTTTAATTTTATCAGCATAGCTCCTCTTAGCTGCTTTCACCTCCCTTGTCAGTATGTTTCTGGTCTGATTATACAGAACTCTGTCTCCACTTTTGTAGGCCTCTTCTTTGTTCTGGCGAAGTTGCCTGAGTTTTGCAGTGAACCAGGGTTTATTGTTGTTGTATATGTGGAAGGTTTTGGTAGGCGCACACATATCCTCACAAAAACTGATTTAAGATCTCACAGTATCAGTCAGTTCATGCAGGTCTGAGGCTGCAGCCTCAGGTGGTGTTTACATTAGACCGTATCAGCGGATCATCAGATTAACGTTTTTAAAACGATTCGTGTGCACACAGCAACGCCAATACACGATTCGCGTGCACACAGCAACGCCAATACACAGATACGCTAATCACATGACTAATTAGATGGCACGTCACATGATCCCACTGCATATCGGGCATGCGCAAGTCACTCACCACTTGCAAGTGGAAGGATGGCAAGCGAACACCTTCTCCAGCAGATAAACACACCTGGCTGTGATGTTTATGTTCTTACTGAGTTTAAGCGCCTGAAGGAGGTAAATAAGTTGAAATGTGTAAATAAACCTCAGTGCGGCTCAGCGCTTCCTCCTGCGCTCCAAATCACTCCGCCCTGAACAGCGAGTGCCCTCTGGAGGGCGCGCACTCCGGCCCTGCGCAGCTCACAGAGCGCACGAGTTTAGCGCATGAGCAGTGATTCGGGACTGAGCCGCTGTGTGTGTGATCCCAACGCCAGCGAATCAGGAAGGTGGATGTCACAGTGACGTTGTCCAATGACAACGTCAGCTAGAGCTCAGCACTGCGTTTCCTCATACCTCAATGTTTACACAGCACCGGATCAGATACAAACTGGGTTGAATACGTGGGCCCTGGCGGATTCAAGTTGTTCCGCCTGTGGAGTCGTTTCCCAGCGTTTTAATGTGAACGGACAGTGCATCCGCGACGAAAATGAGACGGATACGGTCTAATGTAAACACCACCTCAAAAACACTCCAATCAGTGCAGTCAAAGCAGGCTTGTAGTTCCACTTTGGCCTCATCGGACCATCTCCTCACCGTCTTAACTACAGGCTTAGCAGCTTTCAGCTTCTGCCTGTAGGATGGGATAAGATGAACCATACAGTGATCAGATAGTCCCAAGGCTGCACGGGGGACAGAGTGGTATGAGTCCTTTAAAACAGTGTAACAATGGTCCAGAGTGTTAGTGTCCCTGGTGGGACACTTAATGTGCTGTTTATATTTTGGCAGTTCGTGGCTGAGGTTTGCTCTATTCAAGTCCCCCAAAACAATGAGCAAAAAGTCCGGGTGTTTTTTCCCCACATTGTTTATCTGGTCAGCCAGGTGTTGTAACTCCTCATTAATACACGCCTGAGGGGGGATGTAAACTCCAACCAGAATAAATAAGGAAAACTCTCGCGGAGCATAAAACGGTTTGCAGTTTATGAATAATGACTCCAGATGAGGACTGCATGATTTGTTTAGAACCATGACATCAGTACACCAACCTTCGTTAATGTAAAAGCAGATTCCGCCTCCCCTTGTTTTCCCTGTGAGCTCTGTTTTGCAGTCTGCTCGGTGCAGGTGAAATCCAGGCAGGTGGAGAGAAGAGTCCGGGATGTGCTCACCGAGCCAGGTTTCAGTGAAGCACAAGGCAGCAGATCTGTTAAAATCTGTGTTAATTGAGTTGAGGAGCAGCAGTTCATCCATCTTATTGGCCAGAGAGCGGACATCAGCCAGGTGAATAGATGGGAGCGCAGTGCAAAAACCCCGCTGCCTCAGCCTAACGAGCACGCCCACTCGCTTCCTCCCGTGTCTCCGGCATCCTCGGTGTAATCCATAGAGAGCTGCTGCTCCTCCAACAAGTAGCTCTGGAAAACTTTCCGGATCAATGAAAACCGATGAAAAAACTTTACTGGTGGTTATTCCAATGTTTATAAGTTCTTCTCTGGAGTCTGTGACCAGCAAAGGAGCGCAAAAAACAACAAATACACAAAAACATAGAAAATATGAGAGAGTGAAGTACCGAGGCAACCGTCTGCGGCGCCATCTTGGATGTAAAAAATAAAGAATAAAGTTAATGTTTTGGAATGGCCAAGTCAAAGTCCTGACCTTAATTTAATCGAAATGTTGTGGAAGGACCTGAAGCAAGCAGTTCATGTGAGGAAACCCACCAACATCCCAGAGTTGAAGCTGTTCTGTACGGAGGAATGGACTAAAATTCCTCCAGGCCGGTGTGCAGGACTGATCAACAGTTACCGCAAACGTTTAGTTGCAGTTATTGCTGCACAAGGGGGTTACACTAGATACTCAAAGCAAAGGTTCACATACTTTTGCCACTAACATATGTAATATTGGATCATTTTCCTCAATAAATAAATGACCAAGTATAATATTTTTGTCTCATTTGTTTAACTGGGTTCTCTTTATCTACTTTTAGGACTTGTGTGGAAATCTGATGTTTTAGATCATATTTATGCAGAAATATAGAAAATTCTAAAGGGTTCACAAACTTTCAAGCACCACCGTGTGTGTGTGTGTATATATATATATATATATATATATATATATATATATATATACGTATGGAAAAGGAATTAATCATTTGCTTGCACTGAACAGTGTAATATATATATATATATATATATATATATATATATATATATATATATATATATATATATATATCACACTGTTCAGTGCAAGCAAATGATTAATTCCTTTTCCATACGTCTAACATTACTATTCCTAAATGACACCATGGCTCTGATTTGTAGGAAGAGAGCTCCAGTGGCCTACGTTTCTCAGAGACCATGGCTCCTCAATGCCACAGTGGAGGAGAACATCTTATTCAACATGGCCCCTAACAAGAAAAGGTACAGAGCTGTCCAGCTCTGATTGAGCAGTTAGAAGTATTCTTCATGCTTCCTTCTCTTCATGGTTAGTCATGTGAAAAGCTCAGGCTGGTGATAGATACAAATGTGGACTATGCTTCAGCAGAGCAAGCACATTTCTCTGCACAAACACAATACCTCATTCTGCTGAGTTTCATCTTGACCCTGAAAACAAATTTAAACGCCTTTGTCTACTGGGCAAATTGTTTTATGGGAAATGAAGAAAAAAAAACTTTGCCTTTATAGGCACTCATCACATTTGAACCATTACAATCCGGTAAACACCAATTTCACTTCTCATTTAAAAGTCAAAAGGATTTTTTTTTCTAAATGTTTTCCAGTTTTTAAGATTTTGTTGTGAATATTTTACAGTTATTCCACGAAATCGAGTTGTGCATGAGCTGATAGCTGGCGAGGCACGTAGCACTGAGTTGGCTATAAACCATGTACGACAAGATTCAGTGGAATAACGATTTTATTCTGTCCATGTACAGTGGTGCTTGAAAGTTTGTGAACCCTTTAGAATTTTCTCTATTTCTGCATAAATATGACCTAAAACATCATCAGATTTTCACACAAGTCCTAAAAGTAGATAAAGAGAACCCAGTTAAACAAATGAGACAAAAATATTATACTTGGTCATTTATTTATTGAGGAAAATGATCCAATATTACATATCTGTGAGTGGCAAAAGTATGTGAACCTCTAGGATTAGCAGTAAATTTAAAGGTGAAATTAGAGTCCGGTGTTTTCAATCAATGGGATGACAATCAGGTGTGAGTGGGCACCCTGTTTTATTTAAAGAACAGGGATCTATCAAAGTCTGATCTTCACAACACATGTTTGTGGAAGTGTATCATGGCACAAACAAAGGAGATTTTTGAGGACCTCAGAAAAAGCGTTGTTGATGCTCATCAGGCTGGAAAAGGTTACAAAACCATCTCTAAAGAGTTTGGACTCCACCAATCCACAGTCAGACAGATTGTGTACAAATGGAGGAAATACAAGACCACTGTTATACTCCCCAGTAGTGGTCGACCAACAAAGATCACTCCAAAAGCAAGGCGTGTAATAGTTGGCGAGGTCACAAAAGACCCCAGGGTAACTTCTAAGCAACTGAAGGCCTCTGTCACATTGGCTAAGGTTAAGGTTCATGAGTCCACCATCAGGAGAACACTGAACAACAATGGTGTGCATGGCAGGGTTGCAAGGGGAAAGCCACTGCTCTCCAAAAAGAACATTGCTGCTCGTCTGCAGTTTGCAAAAGATCACGTGGACAAGCCAGAAGTTTATTGGAAAAATGTTTTGTGGACGGATGAGACCGAAATAGAACTTTTTGGTTTAAATGAGAAGCGTTATGTTTAGAGAAAGGAAAGCACTGCATTCCAGCATCAGAACCTTATCCCATCTGTGAAACATGGTGGTGGCAGTATCATGGTTTGGGCCTATTTTACAGCATCTGGGCCAGGACAACTTGCCATCATTGATGGAACAATGAATTCTGAATTATACCAGCAAATTCTAAAGGAAAATGTCATGACATCTGTCCATGAAATGAATCTCAAGAGAAGGCGGATCATGCAGCAAGACAACAACCCTAAGCACACAAGTCGTTCTACCAAAGAATGGTTAAAGAGGGATAAAGTTAATGTTTTGGAATGGCCAAGTCAAAGTCCTGACCTTAATCCAATGGAAATGTTGTGGGAGGACCTGAAGTGAGCAGTTCATGTAAGGAAACCCACCAACATCCCAGAGTTGAAGCTGTTCTGTACGGAGGAATGGGCTAAAATTCTTCCAAGCCGGTGTGCAGGACTGATCAACAGTTACCGCAAACGTTTAGTTGCAGTTATTGCTGCACAAGGGGGTCACACCAGATACTGAAAGCAAAGGTTCACATACTTTTGCCACTCACAGATATGTAATATTGGATCATTTTCCTCAATAAATAAATGACCAAGTATAATATTTTTGTCTCATTTGTTTAACTGGGTTCTCTTTATCAACTTTAAGGACTTGTGTGAAAATCTGATGATGTTTTAGGTCATATTTATGCAGAAATATAGAAAATTCTAAGGGGTTCACAAACTTTCAAGCACCACTGTACACTGGATATTGAGAAACAGAGCATCTTTTTCTTTTTTGCAAATTCAAGAAACAAACTTTGTACAAAACATCTGACAAAATCATTTCCACTGAGAATGTAAACAAACTGGCGAAATGACAGGAGCAATTTGTGAAAAATGCCATAATTCTTGAAAAAATTAAAAAAAAATACATTCTCACCATCAAATACTTTCATTCCATGTTTTATTGCTTTTTTATTTTGGGGGGTTTTCTTCTTCTTCTTCTTCTTGAGGGTTTCTTAGTGGTTGGCAAACCAACTTAAAGGTACATTACCACCAGTGACTGGGCTGGAGTGTGGAACAGGAGATATTTAGTGGAACAGCCATATTCTTTTAACCATTTCTGTTTCTTTTAAATATTTTATCATTTTGGGGGTTTTGGTTTTGAGTTTTTATTTTGTCCTCGGTTGGTTCAGCAACACATTCTGCCATTTTGTTTTTTCTCTACTCATGGTATACGAGCTGATAGCCTCATAGTAGAGTAGCCAATCAGAGTGCACAATTATTCATATCCAGTGAACATGGATAGAATAACAGCAAGTATTCATGGTTAGAAAATATCTCATCTCATCTCATCTCATTATCTCTAGCCGCTTTATCCTTCTACAGGGTCGCAGGCAAGCTGGAGCCTATCCCAGCTGACTACGGGCGAAAGGCGGGGTACACCCTGGACAAGTCGCCAGGTCATCACAGGGCCGACACATAGACACAGACAACCATTCACACTCACATTCACACCTACGGTCAATTTAGAGTCACCAGTTAACCTAACCTGCATGTCTTTGGACTGTGGGGGAAACCGGAGCACCCGGAGGAAACCCACGCGGACACGGGGAGAACATGCAAACTCCGCACAGAAAGGCCCTCGCCGGCCCCGGGGCTCGAACCCAGGACCTTCTTGCTGTGAGGCGACAGCGCTAACCACTACACCACCGTGCCGCCGTTAGAAAATATGTGGAAAAAAAATCTGGTATTGCTTAATCTCTGTGTAATTACAATGTTAAATGTCTTGAAATCATAATAAAATAAGTCGATGAGTTAAGTGACAGTTTTAGGGCTGTTGGATATTTCTATGAAGCCATGGGGAAGAATATTACAGCTTGGATATTCTGTTCGAGATGTTATATAATGAAATACACTCTTTGCAGTCTCTGAAGCTGAATTGAGATGGTGCTATTTTCTCAGGGTGACATCTCTAGAGAGGCATATTCCAGCAGGCTTTATTTTCATTCATTCATTAGGTTCCATATTATAATAGCTAGTTATAATGTGGAAACAATATGGAGTGAAGTCATCAGAAGCCATTTGTCATATCATTTGTCATGAGTACTCAAGCACAGTGAAATTCGTCCTTGGCATTTAACCCACCTGAAGCAGTGAACACAAACATGCACACACAAGTGAGCAGTGAACACACACACATACCCAGAGCAGTGGACAACTACAGTGGTGCTTGAAAGTTTGTGAACCCTTTAGAATTTTCTATATTTCTGCATAAATATGACCTAAAACATCATCAGATTTTCACACAAGTCCTAAAAGTAGATAAAGAGAACCCAGTTAAACAAATGAGACAAAAATATTATACTTGATCATTTATTTATTGAGGAAAATAATCCAAGATTACATATCTGTGAGTGGCAAAAGTATGTGAACCTCTAGGATTAGCAGTTAATTTGAGGGTGAAATTAGAGGCAGATGTTTTCAATCAATGGGATGACAATCAGGTGTGAGTGGGCACCCTGTTTTATTTAAAGAACAGGGATCTCCCAAAGTCTGACCTTCACAACACATGTTTGTGGAAGTGTATCATGGCACAAACAAAGGAGATTTCTGAGGACCTCAGAAAAAGCGTTGATGTTCATGAAGCTGGAAAAGGTTACAAAACCATCTCTAAAGAGTTTGGACTCCACCAATCCACAGTCAGACAGATTGTGTACAAATGGAGGAAATTCAAGACCATTGTTACCCTCCCCAGGAGTGGTCGACCAACAAAGATCACTCCAAGAGCAAGGCATATAATAGTCGGTGAGGTCACAAAGGACCCCAGGGTAACATCTAAGCAACTGAAGGCCTCTCTCACATTGGCTAATGTTAATGTTCATGAGTCCACCTGAATAACAGTGGTGTGCATGGCAGGGTTGCAAGGAGAAAGCTACTGCTCTCCAAAAAGAACATTGCTGCTCGTCTGCAGTTTGCTAAAGATCATGTGGACAAGTCAGAAGGCTATTGGAAAAATGTTTTGTGGACAGATGAGACCAAAATAGAACTTTTTGGTTTAAATGAGAAGCATTATGTTTGGAGAAAGAAACACTGCATTCCAGCATAAGAACCGTATCCCATCTGTGAAACATGGTGATGGTAGTATCGTGGTTTGGGCCTGTTTTACTGCATCTGGGCCAGGACAGCTTGCCAGCATTGATGGAACAATGAATTCTGAATTATACCAGCAAATTCGAAAGGAAAACATCAGGACATCTGTCCATGAACTGAATCTCAAAAGGCCCGTATGGATAATAGTTCCTGATATTTCACTCCGATGATGTCATTCCCAATGTTTTCCTGCTGACTTGATGTGTGTTGTCAAAAGGGCGAACCGGTTCAAAATTAAAATTCTTTTAATTAACTTGACTTTTGTTTGTTTGTTTTGTGGCTGTGTTGATATCATATCAAGAAAATTACATGGTGGCACAAAGATATGAAGTTTATCTTCT
The DNA here is from genome assembly GCF_027579695.1 of Neoarius graeffei. NCBI lineage: Eukaryota > Metazoa > Chordata > Actinopteri > Siluriformes > Ariidae > Neoarius > Neoarius graeffei. The sequence goes on from NC_083574.1 coordinate 14,483,137, forward strand.
CATGTTGAAAATATTTTCACTTGTTCGCTTCGCTCACTTGTGAGTATATTCAACACTTGAAGATAAACTTCCTATTGTCACGCAATCGTGACCAATGCACAAGCTCAATATATGTCAGTATATTAAAGCAACACAGTACAAATGTATGAATTTGATGCATACATTTCTATTGCTTTGCCTACACACGTGAAACTAATACTGTTTGAATAGGGCTTTAAAGCCCCTTTAGCAAAATGGAAGACCTGACATTTTAAATCCTCCATGAGACTTCCTTATTATGTGCCCTACATGTCTGGCAAAATCATTTCGAAGTGCACTGAAGCTGATGTAAGTTTTGCTTTAGGCAAATAGCGACAGTTTGATTCTCCAATAGTATGTGATGGCTCCATTTAGAAGAACTTTCAAACTTATATTTCGAAGTTATTGTGAGAAAAATATTGATATTCCTGAAGGTAAGGTATAGAAGACAGCAAATTTGCATGGTAATTTAAATATATTGTGCCTTCAGGTACGCAGAAGTGATTGAGGCATGCCAGCTCCAACCTGATATCGACACACTTCCCCAAGGAGACCAAACCGTGATTGGAGAGAGGGTATGTGTTTGTGTGGGTATATATATATATGTGTATGCATGTGTGTTTGTTCAGGTTTCTCTGTCTCTTTCTCAGGGCATTATTCTGTCTGGCGGGCAGCGGCAGCGTATCAGTGTAGCCAGAGCTTTTTATCAGCAAACTAAAGTGGTGTTCCTGGTAAGTGCAGCTCATTTACAAAGTACCACTATTCTTCATCTGCGTTCACGCTGTGTGGTTTTTGACCTGATTTTGTGGTCACAGACACAAATGACACACTGAAACAGAATTATTTGGTCATGATTTGAGATCTTAGAATGCATAATGCACATAATGTGTTCACCAGCGCCCCATTTAGTGCCACTTTGACCAAAAATAACCAATGACAAAGTTCTGGCAGTATCCAAAATCAGTGTTTTGATTAAAAAAAAAAAAAAAGTGTGCTATGATTCTGCTATGATGATCTTCCAAATCCACAAATCAGACAGCATAGGATTACATTTACAGGAAACCTACAAGTAAGCAAGAGTAATGAAGAAACATCAATGAACCATGCTCATGAACAAAAAAAAATCTGAATGTTTCAATTTATGCAACCCTGTTTTCTGCTTGAGCCCAGATCATACTAATTAATGACATAAGAACATAAAATTTCCTTCAGCTGCAAACCTATCATTAGACATGGCAAGCATGTTAATGCACAATCTGTTCGAGAATTCGGTCATGATTTTATTTGGATCATCTTGTATGGTACAGAGGTGGACAAAGTACCCAACTTCATTACTTCAGTCAAAGTACAGATCCCACTGGTGAAATGTTACTCCGATACAAGTGAAAGTTGTACAGTCAAATTTTTACTTAAGTTAAAGTACTGAAGTACTTGCTTTTAAAAATACTTAAGTATTAAAAGTACATTTTCTGTCAATGCATTGTTGTATTATTGCCACAACACTTACAAAACCTAATGCTATTACCAAAGACAGAAATGTGAATTCACAAAATGAATGCATGCTGTGCCATCATGGTGGTTTAACATTAAGCTTGCTAGACAGTGAAACTCCACCTAACATGCTAGCAAACGCTTTTCAAACTCATCATATTGGGTAGCTAACATTCCTAGAAAAGAAAGATTTCTCCATTGTTTATTTGGCAAGATTATGCTAAAACGTTTCTGAAAGGACTTCAGATAAGTTAACGTTGTTCATGTTAGCATAATTCCATTTTTACATGCTAAATAACAGTGTCCACATTAACTAGCTATGTGTAAATGTGAGCCGTGGACAAGGCTATGGCAACTTGGCGGGCAAATCCATAGAAAGTCATTTGACTAACCAGACCGCACAGCTATTGCAACAATATCGCAAGCTCTAAAAACACAGACAACTTCATTGCAAGCTTTCTCTTGGAATAAAACGTTTATATACCTCAGCATGCTTCCGCAGGTTGGACGGCGAGTTTTTGTAGGCCGTGATGTGGTTCATTTTCAGCAAACAAAGCAAACATTTCAAACAAAATTTATCTTTAATCCTTTCAGAAAACTGAAACATGGGTTCTAGGTAAAGCCATGAGTGTGCGCATTCCCCAGAAGAACTGCCTCCTTCCATTCTGTCATCAACTGATCATGTTCAAATAATGCTGCTGAGAAATAATTGAACTTGATTTTATCCAGTCTATGGACGTGACCCTAGTGATTACTGATAGGCTGTCTGTCACCTGAGAAGAAAAAAAAAATCATGTTTTAGAAAAGAAAAAACATCCACTTTCAAAGCTGCTTCATAGTAACGAGGACCCTGATAGAAATGTAGTGGAGTGAAAAGTACGATATTTGTCTTTCAAATGTAGTGAAGTTAGTCACAAGTTTCCAAAAAAAAGTAATACTCAAGTAAAGTCCAGATACTCAAAAAGTGTACTGAAGCACAGTACTCAAGTAAATGTACTTCGTTACTGTCCACCCCTGGTATGGTATGACAAGTAATTAAAAAAAAAAACTGTAATCACACAGTATAAGGTAAAACTAGTTTTAGGCTGTATTGAGATCAGTGTACAATTTTAAAAATGAGGTTTAGGGTTCCTTTTGGTGAAGTACTTTAAGCATTTTTCCATATTGTCAGGAAATTTGAGCTTGAATCCCAGCCACATTATAGCCATCTGTGGATGGTTGATAAGGAGTAGTAATTTCCCACAAACAATTTCTCTCACATAAACCTGCATCTGTATTCAAATTTAAATACCTAAACTCATCGATTGTCCATTGCTAGCGACGATGACGGCTTCATTAAGATGTGCAGAAATGCAGATGGGCTGCGAGGCCCACACCAGAGTGACGGAGTTGCCCGCAGTGGTGGCACGAATGGCCCGGCTAAGCAGCCATGGAATGTCTGGCCTTGTGAGCACTCACATACTATTCTCCTCACCTAATGAAGTGTCTTGCACAGTAAGGTAAGACAAACGATGTCATGCCCCCATCGTATTGTCTCTCTGGACCTCCAGACCAAGTAGTGCACAAAAGTGCCACAGACCTGACAGGTATGGAAGTTGCCCCGCAGTGACAACTGACCTGCTGAGTGATGCCATCCATTGGCCATTTGAGTAGCTCTTCCACATGCCATCTGATGGTGTGCCATTGACCGCGTTGGGTTCATCTACTGCATTGCACCAAAAAGCGCTCTGCTGCCAGTGCCTTATTGGTGATGTATTATTTAACCCCTAGCTGGAACCCAGGCAGGTGCTACCACTCTGAGTCAGAACGGACCTGGGAGCAATGGTGAATAAGGGGTAACTCCACTTTCCCCAATACTCAAGTGCTGCTGAGCCTGAGACTCACCACCGGTTGCAGTTTAAAGTCATCCTCAGGACTAAATGCCAAAACTAGATGTCAACAAACTAGTAACCTAAACCACACTGGCACTGACCAGGCAGTTACTAAGGATGAGCAAACGCAGAGGCCGATATTAATGTTCATGAACATGCTATTTGTTTGTCTTGTGAGCTTCATATCTGATCTCACACATGAAAATAAAGACCTCCTGCTTCTGCACCTCCTATTTATATCAATTATCTATTCGTTCTGAATGAACTGTTTTCATATTTTGTTACATTGTAGTGTGTACAAATGGATAAAATTGTCTGTTACCTTCAGGATGACCCATTCTCCGCTCTGGACATCCACCTGAGTGACCATCTGATGCTGGAAGGAATTCTGAAGTTCCTCAGACAGGAGAAAAGGACAGTGGTGCTGGTCACACACAAACTGCAATACTTACCACATGCAGACTGGGTGAGAACCACACATCTGATGCATATTCATACACTCTTAACATGGCTCTGCATTAGCAAGCCACATCTACTAACTCCATGTTTTTTGGTTGACCAGTAATTTAAGGGGCGGAATGGTGGTTGGCACTGTCGCCTCACAGCAAGAAGGTTCTGGATTTGAACCTCATGGCCGACAAGGGCCTTTCTGTGTGGAGTTTGCATGTTCTCCCCACGTCTGTGTGGGTTTCCTCTGGGTGCTCCGGTTTCCCCCACAGTCTAAAGACATGCATTTAGGTTAACTGGTTACTCTAAATTATCCATTGATCAAGCTTGGAAAGGGATGGGCTCCACCAAGTTTAAAATGCCCCAGACACACCAATGATGAACTGTTAAAATGTCATCAGTGGTGCCCTTACAGGCTATGGGGAAAAGAAGAAATAATTTTAAGAAAAATAAAAATCAACTATTACTGTATTCTATTCCATAGTTAAAGTAAAAATAAATAAACTAGAAAGTGCATTCCCTGAAGAGAATGTGGGTTATTGCGCAAGAGGTAGCAGACTGTTAACACTGTGAGTGAGTGAGTGAGTGAGTGAGTGAGTGAGTGAGTGAGTGAGTGAGTGAGTGAGTTGGGCTGAGGTGCCATATGAAGTTTGGTAGATGTGTGGTGAAGTGTTACTGAGCAAAACATTTAAATGGGCCCAAAAACGAATGGAAGTCTATGGATGGAAAAAGGGATGAGCAAAAAGAAAAGAAAAGATGAGTGCAGGTCAAAAACAACTGCAGATATGTGTCAGGGAACTTGGCCTGACATCTCATGTGAAGTTTGGTGCGTCTCTGATGAAGCGTGTCCAAGCAGGACACACTTCATAAATTGGGGAGGGTCGCGTCGGGTAGAGCATGTGGTGTTACAAACAAAAACCAACCAAAAAATTGCTGTGGTGACCTCTAAAAGGAGCAGCTGGAAGAAGACATGGTATAAAGAATGTAACCTTATTAACAGTGTAATAAAGCAAAGAAACATAATGCACCAAATCCAATGACAAAAGGTGTGGGGCAAGAAGATCCCAACTTTCAATTTCTATTTCATTTTACTGAGTAAAGTTATCACGCATTCTAATTGGCTCCTGAGTAATCTGTAATAATGACTGACAAACTGGTGATAAATTCCATGAATTTTCAATGTACTGGGGCCGAATACCACACAGGACCTAATGCCCCCTTTCCCTTATCACTTTGCATGAAGTGGAGAAGTGTATCAAAGTATTGGCAATCTGTTAAGGCCAAAAAAAATACAAGTGTAGTCTTCTGGAGCTGATTGGAAAGTTGATTTCATGTAGTCTACCTTTCTTTAGGATCCACTGGGTTTTTTCTTCATCTTTTTTTTATTTGATTGTACTGTTTTCATAAAATGAAATTATTATATTATCCCTATAAATATATTTATATTTCCTTTCTACAATCTCTAAGATCATAGCCATGAAAGATGGGACAGTCCAGACACAAGGCACATTAAAGGACATCCAGTGTGCCGAGCCTGAACTGTTTGAACACTGGAAAACCCTGATGAACCAACAAGACAAGGTGATGAAATGATTAACTTTCCACCTTTTCTGTGAGGTTAAGGGGAATGCAAACATGAAGTCAATAAAATTCCTCATTATTACCTTCACCAACTGGAGGTGATGTTTTCGCCTCTGTTTGTTTGTTCCCAACATAATTCAAAAATTAATGAATGGATTTTGGTGAAAATTTGAGGAAATGTGATCCGTGGGTCAAGGAACGATTGATTAGATTTCAATGCAAATTCAGACATGTATGCGGATCCAGCAGTTTCTTTTTTTGTTGTTTGGTTGTTTTTTGTTCCCCAGCATAACTCAAAAAGTAATGAACAGATTTGGATGAAATTTGGTGCACAGCTTTAGTATTATCCAAGATTCAAGTGTTTTGATTTTGATGTCCATAATATGTGGCTTGGTGGAGGTATACACTCTATCGAGTGCCCTTCTAGATTGGCCTGTTTTCAGATGTTAAGCTTAATCCTTCCACAGAGGTCATCAGAAAATGCATGTAGATATTGTAATGTAGGGCTTTATTTTGGACTGGTGCAATAAAAATCCATTGTATATTGTGCTTCCACTGTTTTTTTTTTCTTGTCTCTATAACAATTATTATTATTATTATTATTATTATTTATTAATTGTTTGACTGCAGTTCATTGTAATATTTGTTAAACATTTGGTTTTGAACTTGAAAGCAGACTTCAAAAAAGAAAAGAGCTAAATCTCCATTATGCATTACATTATTTCTCTATTTTTTCTGTAATGAAAAAAAGTAAATGTCATTAATTCCCTCGTAGCCAGATGTCAGGTTTACTGAGAAAGCTTTAGTATGGACTCTGTTTTTCTCTGACAGGAGAACACTGTTGAGCTAAAGAGGAAGAGTTTCAGGAGGATGTACACCAGAGACATACTTGCCACAGAGGAAGACGATGAAGGTAAAGTGTGTATTCACATCAGAAATGATGAACATGTTACCCACTCAAATAAAAAAACATGACAAGAGAGTTACAGTGTCTTGCAAAAGTATTCATCCCCCTTGGTGTTTGTCCTGTTTTGTCATATTACAAGCTGGAATTAAAATGGACTTTTGGGGGGTTAGCACCATTTGATTTACACAACATGCCTACAACGTTAAAGGTGAAAATTGTTGTTTTATTGTGACACAAAATAATTAAGATGAAAAAAAAAAACAGAAATCTGGAGTGTGCATAGGTATTCACCCCCCAAAGTCAATACTTTGTAAAGCCACCTTTTGATGCAATTACAGCTGCAAGTCTCTTGGGGTATGTCTCTATGAGCTTATCACATCTAGCCACTGGGATTTTTGCCCATTCCTCAAGACAAAACTGCTCCAACTCCTTCAAGTTAGATGGGTCGCGCTGGTGTGCAGCAATCTTCAAGTTATGCCACAGAGTCTCAATTGGATTGAGGTCTGGGCTTTGATTAGGCCATTCCAAGACATTTAAATGTTTCCCTTTAAATCACTCCAGTGTAGCTTTAGCAGTATGTTTAGGGTCATTGTCCTGCTGGAACATGAACCTTCATCCCAGTCTCAAACCTCTGGCTGACTCAAACAGGTTTTCCTCCAGAATTGCTCTGTATTTAGTGCCATACATCTTTCATTCATTCCTGACCAGCTTTCCTGTCCTGGCAGATGAAAAACATCCCCACAGCATGATGCTGCCACCACCATGCTTCATTGTAGGGATGGTGTTCTCAGGGTGTTAGGTTTGCGTCACACATGGCATTTCCCATGATGGCCAAAGTTCAATTTTAGTCTCATTTGACTTGAGACTCTTCTTCCATGTGTTTAGGGAGTCTGCTGCCTGCTGTTGGGCAAACTCCAAATGTGTTTTCTTAAGTAATGACTTTTTCTGGCCACTCTTCCATAAAGCCCCGCTCTGTGGCATGTATGGCTTAAAGTGGTCCTATGGACAGATACTCCCATCTCCACTGTGGATCTTTGCAGCTCCTTCAGTGTTACATTTGGTGTCTTTGTTGCATCTCTGATTAATGCCCTCCTTGCCCAGTCTGTGAGTTTTGGTGGGCGGCCTTCTCTTGTCAGGTTTGTAGATTAGATTAGATTAGATTAGATTAGATTAGATTAGATTAGATTAGATTAGATTAGATTAGATTAGATTAGATTAGATTAGATAAAACTTTGTTGATCCCTTTGGGAGGGTTTCCTCAGGGAAATTAAGATTCCAGCAGCATCATTACAGATAAACAGAGAAAAGAAATAGAGGAAAACTTTCAGATAAATTAAAATAAATTAAGTATTTACATATACAAATATAAAAAGAAGATATGGGGAAGAGAGGAAGGGTGGAAAGGGGAGGGGGCGGCAGGAGAGATATTGCACTTTATATTGCACATTGTCTGGTATTGCTTATTGTTAGGCTAGGCCACTGCTTCTTCCTGTCCTCTGTCCTCCTGTTACCCCTCCCCCCCCCCCCCCCAGAGAGGAGTTGTACAGTCTGATGGCATGAAGGACAAAGGAGTTTTTGACTCTGTTCATCCTGCACTTGGGAAGGAGCATTTGGTCACTGAACAGGCTCCTCTGGTTGCTAATGACGGTGTGCAGAGGGTGACTGGCATCGTCCATGATGTTCAATAGTTTGTCCATAGACCTCTTCTCTGCCACTGTCACCAGAGAGTCCAGCTTCATGCTGACCACAGAGCCAGCCCACCTGATCAGTTTGTCCAGCCTGGATGTGTCCTTCTTGGATGTGCTGCCCCCCAGCACACCACGGTGTAAAACAGGACACTGGTGACCACAGACTGATAGAACATCCACAGGAGTTTCCTGCAGATGTTAAAGGACCACAGCCTCCTAAGGAAGAATAGCCTGCTCTGTCCCTTCCTGTAGAAGTGTTTGGTGTTGCAAGTCCAGTCCAGCTTGCTGTCCAGCCACAGCCCAAGGTACTTGTAGGAATCCACAGCCTCCACCTCGACTCCCTCGATCAGAACTGGTCGTGACCTTGGTCTGGACCTCCGGAAGTCAATGACCAGTTCCTTGGTCTTCGAGGTGTTGAGCTGCAGATGGTTCCTGTTGCACCACACAGCAAAGTCCTTCACCAGGCTCCTATACTCCTCCTCTCTGTCGTCACTGATACACCCAACGATGGCTGTGTCATCGGCAAACTTCTGAATGTGACACAGCTCCGAGTTGTAGCAGAAGTCCGCGGTGTACAGGGTGAAGAGAAGAGGGACCAGCACCATGCCCTGGGGTGCTCCAGTGCTGCTAATCACAGTGTCAGATGTGATGTCCTTCAGCCTGATGTACTGTGGCCTGTCAGTGAGGTAGCTGGAGATCCAGGTGACCAGGCAGGGGTCCACTCGCATCCTGTTCAGTTTGTCCTGAAGCAATAGGGGCTGGATGGTGTTGAAGGCACTCGAGAAGTCCAAGAAGAGGATCCTCACTGTGCCATTTCCCTTATCCAGATGCGAGTGGGCTCGATGTCGCAGGTAGAGGATGGCGTCTTCCACACCAACACCTGCCCGGTACACAAACTGCAGACAGTCCTGGGCATGTTGTACCTGGGGTCTGACAAGGCTGAGGAAGAGCCACTCCAATGTCTTTGTCAAATGTGAAGTGAGTGCCACTGGTCGGAAGTTGTTCAGCTCGCTGGGCTGATTCTTTTTGGGAACTGGAACGATACATGTCTTCCAGAGGGTGGGCACTCTCCCCAGCTGCAGGCTGAGGTTGAAGATGCATTGGAGTGGTTCGCCCAGTTCAGCAGTGCAGGTCTTCAGTAGTCGGGGACACACCTTGTCCGGGCCTGCCGCTTTCCTGGGTTGAAGCTTCCTCAGTTGACCTCTGACCTGGTCTGCAGTAATGCATGGAGGAGTCTGTGTTGAGGTGGAGGATGAGGGGGAGAAGGGGGCTGTTGTGATGACTGGGGGGAGGTGTGTTGAGGGAAGAAGGAGAGATGGCTGCAGTGAGGGAGAGGGTGGAGGGGATGCGGGCTGGTTGAACCAATTGAAGAAATCATTCAACTCATTCGCCCTCTCCACTGTTCCCTCAGCGACTCTGGTCTTTGTATTGTGGCCTGTGATGGTTTTCACACCTGCCCAGACCTCTCTCATGCTGTTCTCCTTCAGCTTCTGCTCCACCTTTCTCCTGTAGCTGTCCTTAGCTTCCCTCACGCAGCATTTTACCTCCTGCTGTGCTGCTTTCATCGCCTCCCTATCCCTGCTCCTGAAGGCGGCCTTCTTCCTGTTGAGGACAGCTTTGACTTCCTGTGTTACCCATGGCTTGTTATTAGGGTAACACCATACAGTCTTAGCGGGGGAGACCACGTCTGCACAGAAGTTAAGGTAATAAGGTAGTGGTGCCATATTCTTTCCATTTTGCTATATTGAATTTAATGGTGCTCCCTGGGACATTCAAAGTTTGGGATATTTTTTATAACCCAACCCTGATCCATACTTCTCCACAACTTTGCCTCTGACCTATTTGGAGTGCTCCTTGGTTTTCATGTTGCTTGCTTAGTAGTGTAGCTGAGTCAGGGTCTTTCCAGTAGAGGTTGATTTATACAGACATCATGTGACAGATCATGTGACGCTTTGATTGCACACAGGTGGATCTTAATCAACTAATTATGTGACTTATGAAGTGAATTAGTTGGACCAGCTCTTATTTAGGGGTTTCATGTAAAAAGGGGTGAATAACTATGCACACTCTAGATTTTTGTTTTTTTATCTTAATTGTTTGTGTCACAATAAAACAACAATTTTCACCTTTAAAGTGGTAGGTATGTTGTGTAAATCAAATGGTGTTAAGCCCCCAAAAATCCATTTAAATTCCAGCTTGTAATGCAACAAAACAGGATAAACATCAAGGGGGATAAATACTTTTGCAAGACACTGTATATTGTATTGTGAAGGTACTGTAATATATATTTAAGCGCTGCCTAAAAGAAGAGCTCCTGATGAGTGTATGAGCAAATTATTTGCAAGGGCACAAAACGTGCAGAGAATAATAATATAGCATATGAAAGAACCACTGAATTGTGTAGTGTTGTGTATTTCATGTCAATAAACTGCTGCACTGTCTTGTGACAGTGACACCAATAATGAGATATGCATCACAGTTATGAATACATATTTATTCCTTTCTTTGACACCACATGCCATGCACCAGAAACAACACCATGACATTTATTATGGTGTGACTCTGCTGGGTGCCTGGTGGACAGCAGTGAACCAGCGCTTTCAATTTACATCATTACTATATAGTTACGATCGAATATTACCAGACAAAAGAACTAATCAATATCCATCAGTGGTAGTTTTAGATTGTCGACAACTCAGGAAAGATGCTCTTAAGTGCTATTGAACTATACAGTAATTATGTTTTCACGAGCGTGCAGAGTAAGAAATCATTCATATAAAAAAAAGCATACAATGGAAAGATGCATTGCCCACTATGAAAAAAAAACAGCCTCAATGAGGCTGTAGTTCGTACCAGCCACTGTTGTATGTGGGTTTGAAATCCGATCAATCCTGTAGGAGGAGTCGCGATTTTTGTGAAATTGCATATGACCCGTGTAGCCGCGTCCATGGCAGGTGGCACCACCTGGTGAACAACTCTTGTTGAAATATGTCTTTAGAGTCTTCTGGGTAAGTTTCAGTGAAAACATCCTAGCAGTTTACGAACCGTAGTATTTGGTGTGATGAGTCACCCAAAAATTTCAAACGCCCATAAAATGTTAAATATGACAGGTGGCATCACCATCTTGACAATTTTAACGCATACCAACCTGGAGAACGTTCTGTAGGAGTTTGATCAAAATCTAATCACTCCTGTAGGAGGAATAGCGATTTTCATGAAATTGCATGTGACTCCTCTGTAGGTGGCGCCACCTGGTGAACAACTCGTTGGAATATGTCTAGAGTCTTCTGGGTGAGTTTCAGTGAAAATGTCCCAGCTATTTACGAAGAGTAGTGTTTAATGTGACGAGTCACCCAAAAAATTCAGATGCCCATGAAGTCATAAATAGGACAGGTGGTGCCACCACAAGTTTTGTGCACACCCACCTGGGGAACATTGTATGTGAGTTTGATTGAAATCCAACCAATCCTGTAGGAGGAGTAGCGATTTTTGTAAATTGTGGAAATTTACTTTCAACTGAAAAGAGGACTTTGGACCACTGAGCAACTCTCCAGTCCTTTCTCTCTTTAGCCCAGATAAGATGCTTCTGACATCATCTCAGGTTCAGGAGTGGCTTGATATTAGGAATGCAACAGTTGTAGCCCCTTTCCTGAAGACATCTGTGTGTGGTAGCTCTTGATACACTGGCACCAGCCTCAGTCCACTCCTTGTGAAGCTCTCCCAAGTTCTTGAATCGATTTTTCTTGCCAATCCTCTCAAGACTGCAGTCATCCCTGTTGCTTGTGCACCTTTTCCAGCCAACCTTTTCAGCAATGACTTTCTGTGGCTTACCATCCTTGTGGAGGGTGTCGATGATCATCTTCTGGACAACTGTCAAGTCAGCAGTCTTCTCCATGATTGTGGTTGCGTGTACTGAACTAGACCGAGAGATCCACAGTATTTACAGTTTTACTCAAACGCGAAATAAAATATTCTCAGATTTTGAGATTTGTTTTTAAATTTCTTTTTACACTGTAGGCCATACTTATCAAAATTAAAATAGAAAAATGCTTGAAATGTTTTAGTTCACGTCATGAGTCTAGAATATATGAAATTTTCATTTTCTTAAATAACTAATGGAAAATTTCAAACTTTTTTACAATACACATCTAATTGCTAGAGATGCACTAGGAGATAGTTCTAACACCACAGCAATTTGCCAGTACTAAAAAATTGTTCAAGTACTTATCCATTTATGGAAGTTACTTCCTGCTATCACATTATTATTAGCTATAAACAGTGGCTCCTTCACCCCACCCCATTTTTTCCCCTTTCCCTTGAAGTTAGCAAGACCAAATAGTTAAGCTTTAAAAGGAGACTATTGTTCATTCATGTTACTTCCATATTCAGACCTTCAGGCGACACGGTGGTGTAGTGGTTAGCACTGTTTTCTCACAGCAAGAAGGTTCTGGTTCAAGCCCAGCAGCCAACGGGGGCCTTTCTGTGTGGAGTTTGTATGTTCTCCCTGTGTCTGTGTGGGTTTCCTCCAGGTGTGCCGGTTTTCCCCACAGTCCAAAGACATGCAGTTAGGTTAACATGGGGGCGGCCCTGGGCTGAAGTGCCCTGGAGCAAGGCACCTAACCCCCAACTGCTCTCCAGGCACTGTAGCATAGCTGCCCACTGCTCTGTGTGTGTGTGTGTGTGTGTGTGTGTGTGTGTGTGTGTGTGTGTGTGTGTGTGTGTGTGTGTGTGTGTGTGTGTGTTCGAATGTGTTCACTGCTTGAGATAGGTTAAATGCAGAGGACAAATTTCACTGTGCTTGAGTGTGCATGTGACAAAGGCTTCTTCTTCTTCAAGTTTTATGAAGCTGGACCTTCACAAATTTTACTTGAATACTGTTCTATCCTACGCTGCTTCTTTGTAATAATCTCAACAACTTCCGTGGTGCTATTTTGTGTTTCAGGTATGTGTTCATTCAACACTGAGCCTTTTGCTGTGTGTAAAGAACATCATTGCATGCATCAACTCTTGAAGATGTTTTCAAAACTTTCTTCCAACTTTGCATGAGCCACACTAAACTCCTGTGAAATGAAAAACACCACTCTGACTGCAGTGTTTGGTCCCCACAGATGGTTCCCTGTGTACAGATGAGGACAGCCTGACAGCCGAGCTGCATCAGAGAAACACTATGCTATGGGGCTCACTGGGGACATACCTGCGAGCAGCTGGCTTCCTTTTGCTTCCACTGCTTATCCTGTCGCAGCTCACCAAACACTCGCTCATGCTGGCAATAGACTACTGGCTCGCCCACTGGACATCTCAGGCTATCGCAGCTCGTACTAACTGCACATCATCTGCACAGGTGACGACGATCAACGTCTATGAAGGTTTCTGTTCAACCAGATCGGTTTGAATATCTTGGACAAGAATAACTTCTTGTTGTTTCTGGGTTTCATCATTTCTAGTTCTTGTGAATGGTGTGAAATTCAGGTGAGTGTCATGAAGTCACAGAGATCGAACACACACATTGAAAATATAGCTGTGTTAAAAAGTATTCAAGATCCCTCCAGCAATTAGTGATCGAGGCCGGAATGCAATAACAAACAATGATCCCAGGATCGACACGTTTGATGTTTGTGGCTAGCATACATTTTGGATGAGGCTAATGGATTTAGATTAATAGGAACTGCATATTAAAACGATATATAACATACAGTATAGAACTAACACTCACCTGACAAGGCATTATTTGGCTTAGTAATAGACGATCATTATTTGGCTCAGTAATAGTAAGTTTCATAATAAAGAGGTTTGTAAAAATAATAATAATAATAATAATAATAATGGGGCAGCACAGTGGTTTAGTGGTTAGCACTGTTGCCTCACAGCAAGAAGGTTCTGGGTTTGAGCCCAGTGGCCAATGGGGGCCTTTCTGTGTGGAGTTTGCATGTTCTCCCCGTGTCTGTGTGAGTTTCCTCCGGGTGCTCCGGTTTACCCCACAGTCCAAAGACATGCAGGTTAGGTTAATTGTTGGTTCTAAATTGACCATAGGTGTGAATGTGAGTGAGTGTGTGATCTGCCGACTTGTCCAGGGTGTACCCCGCCTCTTGTCCATAGTCAGCTGGGATAGGCTCCAGCTTGCCTGTGACCCTGTACAGGATAAGCAGTAATGGATGGATGGATGTTAATCATAATATTTCTTTCTTTTCATTTCATTCCTATCTTTTTGTTTCTTTATTATTATTATTATCCATCCATCCATTATCCGTGACCGCTTATCCTGTGCAGGTTCGCAGGCAAGCTGGAGCCTATCCCAGCTGACTGTGGGCGAGAGATGGGGTACACCCTGGACAAGTCGCCAGGTCATCACAGGGCTGACACAAGGAGACAAACAACCATTCACACTCACATTCACACTCAATTTAGAGCCACCAATTAGCCTAACCTGCATGTCTTTGGACTGTGGGGGAAACCAGAGCACCCGGAGGAAACCCCCGCAGACACGGGGAGAACATGAAAACTCCACACAGAACCCCCCCCATTGGCCGCTGGGTTTGACCCCAGAACCTTGCTACTGTGAGGCAACAGCGCTAACCACTACACCACTGTGGCGACCTATTATTACTACTACCCCCACCACCAAACAACAATAATATTATCCAATATCTTTTATCTATTTTATAAATAACAGTGTCTTAAACAGTGTTAGAAGCCACATCCAGTGGGGAAAATAAGTATTTGATACACTGCCAATTTTGCAAGTTTTCCCACTTACAAAGAATGGAGAGGTCTGTAATTTTTTATTGTAGGTGCATTTCAACTGTGAGAGACAATCTAAAAAAAATCCAGAAAATCACTTCGTATTATTTTTAAATAATTAATTTGCATTTTATTGCATGAAATAAGTATTTGATCACCTACCAACCAGCAAGAATTCTGGCTCTCACAGACCTGTTAGTTTTTCTTTGAGAAGCCCTCCTCTTCTTCACTCATTACCTGTATTAACTGCACCTATTTGAACTTGTTACCTGTATAAAAGACACCTGTCCACACCATTCAATCAATCAGACTCCAACCTCTCCACCATGGGCAAGACCAAAGAGCTGTCTAAGGACACCGGGGACAAAATTGTAGACCTGCACAAGGCTGGGATGGGCTACAGGACAATAGGCAAGCAGCTTGGTGAGAAGGCAACAACTATTGGCACCATTATTAGAAAATGGAAGAAACTCAAGACGACTGTCAATCTCCCTCGGTCTGGGGCTCCATGCAAGATCTCGCCTCGTGGGGTATCAAGGATCATGAGAAAGGTGAGGGATCAGCCCAGAACTACACGGGAGGACCTGGTCAGTGACCTGAAGAGAGCTGGAACCACAGTCTCAAAGATTACCAATAGTAACACACTATGTCGTCATGGATTAAAATCCTGCAGCGCACGCAAGGTCCCCCTGCTCAAGCCAGCACATGTCCAGGCCCATCTGAAGTTTGCCAATGACCGTCTGGATGATCCAGATGAAGCATGGGAGAAGGTCATGTGGTCAGATGAGACCAAAATAGAGCTTTTTGGTCAACTCCACTCGCCGTGTTTGGAGGAAGAAGGATGAATACAACCCCAGGAACACCATCCCAACCGTGAAGCATGGGGTGGAAACATCATACTTTGCGGGTGCTTTTTTGCATAGGGGACAGGACGACTGCACCGTATTGAGGGGAGGATGGATGGGGCCATGTATCGCGAGATTTTGGGCAACAACCTCCTTCCCTCAGTAAGAGCATTGAAGATGGGTTGTGGCTGGGTCTTCCAGCATGACAATGACCCGAAACACACAGCCAGGGCAACTAAGGAGTGGCTCCATAGGAAGCTGAAACTCCGTGTTGCCCAGGGACAGCCCCAAAACCTGAAAGATCTGGAGAAGATCTGTATGGAGGAGTGGGCCAAAATCCCTGCTGCAGTGTGTGCAAACCTGGTCAAGAACTACAGGAAATGTCTGACCTCTGTAATTGTAAACAAAGGGTTCTGTACCAAATATTAAGTTCTGTTTTTCTATTGTATCAAATACTTATTTCATGCAATAAAATGCAAATTAATTATTTAAAAATCATACAAATGTGATTTTCTGGATTTTTTTTAGACTCTCTCTCTCACAGTTGAAGTGTACCTATGATAAAAAATTACAGACCTCTCCATTCTTTCTAAGTGGGAAAACTTGCAAAATCAGCAGTGTATCAAATACTTATTTTTCCCACTGTCTAAGTCTTTTTAACATACTAAACTCAACATCTGACCTTTTTTGTCCACTGATTTCTCTCTTTCTTTCCCTTTTCTTTCTTTTCCTCTGGCCCTAGGACTGTGTGCCGAGTCAGTCTCTGTACCTGCAGGTGTTTTGTGTCTTGTGTTTTCTGGGTATCGTGTTATGTTTGATCACCTCTGTGGCCAGCGAGTGGGCAGGACTCCGGGCCGCTCAGGAACTCCACTGCAGTCTTCTCCGTGTCATCATCCTCGCTCCGATGAGGTGCTGCTTTCCTCGAGAAACAACAGAATTTTGTTGAATCATGCTGAGTAATGATTTAGAGCTTAAATATAAAATGATGCAGTTATTTTGGAGATGTTTATTATTCAAGTAACATTTCAGATTGTTTGAGACAACTCCTCTTGGGAATATTCTGAACCGATTCTCTGGTGATGTCAACATCATTGATCAGGTAATTAAGGTCATATTTTTAATTGTTTTCAGATGAAAATTTTATAAACCACTCGTATCAATCAGCGGGGGCTATACAAGTTTCTTTATAGTGGGAAAATAAAGAACTACTGATTTATAATTATTTATAATACAATTTGCTTATAACGGATATCTAAGGGCACTTGGTCAGAGTGTCTATTAAATGTTCATACCAAACATGTACTTAAAAAAAAAAAACACTATCCTGGCTTCTTCATAAGGTATTTATAAATGAAGTGCTAAGTAAGGAATAAAACACTTCAGGACACACTGTGATAGGAAAATGAATCAGTGATGGAGTGGTGTGATGAAGCCTGACTTGAATTGGGGTTATATTTACCCTCAGGTTGATTATTTTTCAATAACAGCACATCCTGAAGTGTTTTATTCCTTTTGTCAATATAATTTGCCAATGGTTGAGGTTTCATTCAAAACAGAGTATTTATTTAAGATCATGACATTAATATACTGAATTGAATTAAACCTAGCACATCCCGGTTGCCATGGAATGTTTGAGCCGCTCCACTCTGCTGTGTGTCTCAGCGGTGGGTGTCATATCCTACATTACCCCAGTCTTCCTCATCGCTCTGCTCCCTCTGGCCATCATCTGCTACTTTGTCCAGAAGTATTTCCGGGTGGCATCCAGGTGGGTTCTCCATTGGCTAGTCAGCATCATCAGTTTATGATTACATTACAGGCATTTAGCAGACACTCTTATCCAGAGCGACATATGACATACCCAGAGCAGCCTGGAGAGCAGTTGGGGATTAGGTGCCTTGTTCAAAGGCACTTCAGCCATTCTTGATGGTCCAGAGAATTGAACCGGTGACCTTTTGGTCCCCAAGCTGCTTCTACAGTATAACCATCAGGCTTCCTCATGATTCCTTTATGAATTACCACGGCAGTCATGAATGCCTGATCATTTTCGTGATCTGGCTTTCTGCATTTAAAAAAAAAAGTTAGTACCAATTATTGTTCATTTTAGTGGTTGATAATAATCCTGTAACAGTGGGCCTAATTTATCAAGCTGCCATTTATATGAATGAATTTGTACATAAATTATTTACAGTAGCTTTTACACAAGAAATGTAATATTCATGAAAAGGTATTTATTTCAAAAAATAAAAGGTGTGTATCCTCGAGAACTCATGAGTTTTCTAAATTTCCATAGAAGACTCACGAATAGAAAGATTGATCTGCTTCAAATCACAGAAATTTCATAAATGGATTGTGTGTGTGTGTGTGTTTGTAGAGATCTGCAGCAGTTAGAGGACAGCACCCAGATCCCCTTGCTGTCCCACTACTCCGTAACTATAGAGGGTCTGACCACCATCAGAGCCTTTAGGTACACTACACACACTTACAGGTTAAAAAGAAGAATTACAAAATATTATCAAGGTTATTTTCATTGATCATGAGTTTATTTGGGCATTTACTTGATTCCTGTTTGGTTACAGACATGAACAAAGATTTAAGAAGAAACTTTTGGAATACACAGATGCCAATAACATCGCCTCGCTCTTTCTCACAGCAGCCAATCGCTGGCTCGAAGTCCGCATGGTAAAGTCATTCCATCAGTTAATATGTCAACATACACAGACATATACTAGTGCATCTCAAAAAATTAGAATACCATGAAAAAGTTCCTTTTTTTTCATAATTTAATTCAAAAAGGTAAACTTTCATATATTCTATATTCATTACATGTAAAGTGAAATATTTAAAGCCTTTTTTGTTTTAATTTTGATGATTATGGCTTATAGCTCATGAAAATCAAATCCAGTATCTCAAATTATTAGAATATTCCCTAAGATCAATCAAAAAAAGGATTTACAATACAAATGTCCAACTTCTGAAAAGTATATTCATTTATACACTCAATACTTGGTTGGGGCTCCTTTACCATGAATTACTGTATCAATGCGGTGTGGCATGGAGGTGATCAGTCTGTGGCACTGCTGAGGTGTTATTGAAGCCCAGGTTGCTTTGATAGTGGCCTTCAGCGTATCTGTATTTTTGGGTCGGGTGTTTCTCATCTTCCTCTTGACAATACCAGATTCTCTGTGGGTTCAGGTCAGGCAAGTTGGCTGGCCAATCAAACACAGTAATATCATGGTCAGCAAACCATTTGGTAGTAGTTTTGGCACTGTGGGTAGGTGCTAAGTCCTGCTGGAAAAGGAAATCAGCATTTCCAAAAAGCTCGTCAGCAGATGGAAGCATGAAGTGTTCTAAAATCTCCTGGTAGATGGCTGTGTTGACTTTGGACTTGATAAAATACAGTGGACCAACACCAGCAGATGACATGGCACCCCAAATCATCACAGACTGTGGAAACTTCACACTGGGCTTCAAACACCTTGGATTCTGTGCCTCTCCACTCTTCCTCCAGACTCTAGAACAGTGATTTCCAAATTAAATGCAAAATGTACTTTCATCTGAAAAGAGGACTTTGCACCACTGAGTAACAGTCCATTTCTTTCTCTCCTTAGCCCAGATAAGACACTTCTGACATTGTCTCTGGCTCAGGAGTAGCTTGATATTAGGAATGCGAAAGTTGTATCCCCTTTCTTGAAGATGTCTGTTCATGATGGGTCTTGATACACTGACACCAGCCTCAGTCCACTCCTTGTGAAGCTCTCCCAAGTTCTTGAATCAATTTTTCTTGACAATCCTCTCAAGACTGCAGCCATCCCTGTTGCTTGTGCACCTTTTCCAGCCACCCTTTTCAGCAATGACCTTTTGTGGCTTACCCTCCTTGTGGAGGGCATCAGTGATCATCTTCTGGACAACAGTCAAGTCAGCAGTCTTCCCCATGATTGTGGTTGTGTGTACTGAACTAGACCAAGAGATACACTGTGTTCATACTTGAAATGAAATATTCTAATATTTTGAGATGGGGTTTTTTTTTATGTTTTTGTACTGTATGCCATACTGATTAAAATTAAAATAGAAAAATGCTTGAAACATTTTAGTTTATGTGTAATGAGTCTATAATATATAACATTTTCACTTTCTTAAATAACTGATGGAAAATATTGAACTTTTTCACAATATTCTAATTTTTTGAGATGCACTAGTGCAATTAAAATAGTGCATATCACACTATAGCCATTCAGGAGTGATGTACAGTAAAAAATGACTTATTGTGGTCGGTAATGAGTTGCTCTTTGTCACTATTGCTTAATCAATCTGAGTCGATGAAAATCTCAGTTTTCATCCATCTTGGTCAGTTCTCCCTAGCTACTATATGGATGCCAAGGCCCAAGATTTCTCAGCAGAACATTACTCAGAGCATCACACTGTCTCCACCAGCTTGCCTTCTTCCCTGGCCATTCACATGATGTAAAAGAAAACATGATTCATCAGACCAGGCCACCTTCTTCCATTTCTCTATGGTTCAGTTCTGATGCTCGCACGCCCATTGTAGGTGTTTTTGGCATAGGACAGGAGTCTGCATGGGCACTCTGACCAGTCTGCAGCTACCCAGCCACAAACACAGCAAGCTGCGATGCATTATGTGTTCTGACACCTTTCTATCACAGCTAGCATTCGCTTTCTCAGCAATTTGTGCTACAGTAGCTCTTGTGTGTGATTGGACCAGACAGGTTTGCCTTCACTCCCCACATGTATCAGTGAGCCTTAGGTGCCCATGACCCTGTCACCAGTTCACCAGTGACCATTGTATACCAGGAATACCCCCACAAGACCTGTCATTTTAGAGGTGCTCTGTTCTACTCTCATCAAAGTTGCTCAGATCCTTATGCTTGCCCATTTTTTCTGCTTCCAACACATCAACTTCAAAAACTAACTGTTCACTTGCTGCCTAATATAGCCCACCCTTTGAAAGTTGCCATTGTAACAAGATAAACAATGTTATACACTTCACTTGTCAGTTGTTTTAATGTGATGGCTGATTAGTCTAACTCTGTCAAACAAGGGTTTCCAACTGCAGAGGGTGGGGTTTAGCATGTGTTTCCTCGAATGCCCCCCCCCCCAACATCTACATGTGCTATGTCACAGGGCAGTTTTACACATTCTGAGAAAAGTGCTGTCTATCCTCTTCTGCATACATGCAGAATTCTTGCACACACACAAAAAAAAAAATAAACCCCCTTGCACAATTGTCAACTGTCACTGTGATTGACAGAGGACAGAGATACCACTTTTCGACCAGTGGGTTCTTGAACCAGTTCCAATCAGGATTCTTTGAACCTTGGTGCCAGTTTGTGAACCAGATCACATTTTCACCAGTTTTGAACGGAATTGTTATAATCAAGAATCTATCATGAACAAAGGGCATTGTACAGTGGAAGTAAACCGTAGTAGCAAGATCGGAGTGCTCAGTGATGACCTGCAAGCTTTTGTTCTGTTATTGCAGATATTTGTTTTCATTCCCTATTTTCTGAAGACGTATCCTTTTCTGTTGCATTCTCCATTGCTGCGTTCTGCTTCCTCTCCAAACTAACAACACACCCACTGATGTCATCATGGTTCATGCTGGAAAAAAACAGCTATATTTTGGTTCCAGTTGGGAACCAACTTTTTAGGTTCCAAACAATTTATTTTGGTCAAAATGCTCTGAACGGTTCAAAATTTGGTGCACACACCAGAACAGAACCCGTTCCCTGTTGATGGAAAAGGGGACCGAGTATGCCATCCCTCCTACTCACCCAGAGAGCATGGTATATGATACTGATGCAATTAAACCTCACAATTTCTCAACTAATTATTTGACCACTTGTGTGTACAAACCGGACACTTGGTTCATGTTGCACTGATGTCTTACGCTGACTTGTTAAATCAACTTCCTGTATCTAATGCACATTTGACAAATAATTTGGTTTTAAGTTGGATCTTTAAATAGAAGAATATATTAGCTGAAAACTTAGCCGCATCTGCTACAAGGTTATGGCTTGGCCATAAATGAGATGTTCAACATGAACATGACCACTAACAAACATCTAAAGAAATCGAAACAGAAGTACTTGCCTTGAGCCAAAACTATTGTTTTAAAATATATTTGAATATTGCTGAAATACTATGGATTGAACTAAAGACTGCAGTCCACATGTACAAACCAAAGACCCTTCTCATGGTTCGACTGTAGTAATAGATTTAATCTTCACCCACCAGGAGTACATCGGGGCATTTGTGGTGCTGATAGCAGCTGTGGCGTCCATCAGCAGTGCCCTGTACAGTAAACTCTCAGCTGGATTAGTGGGTCTGGGCCTCACATATGCTCTCATGGTAAAACTTCATGTGTATTAAACAATACTCACATAAATCACACAGGTTTCTGCAATTTCTAAAACAGTTCTGTATCTCATATTCAAGGTGTCGAACTATCTGAACTGGATGGTGCGCAATCTGGCTGATATGGAGGTCCAACTCGGCTGTGTGAAGAGGATCAGCCGTCTGCTCAACACAGAGCCTGAGAACTACAATGGAGAAATGAGTGCGTGGATGAGAAATTAAAGTTGTCTTTAATGCAAGGGTTTGATGGATGATATCCAATGCCTTGCATAAATATGTGCCCCCTTGACTTTTTCCATATTTTGTGAATAGAACTGTGTATTGAGAGTCAAAATGATCGAAAGGCAAACAGATATCAATGGCAAACGGGCTGGATATCAATGGTTCCCCCCATAGCAGCATCTTTGAAGCATATATTTTGTTGATGCTGCCATGTAAAAACAACTAACTATAAAAAAAAAGGGCATTCTAATTTAAAAATCGCAGCTGGTGAATGCTTGACAATATTTATCACTTGATTTGTTTAGCAAAATGAATCTGATTCAGCTAATTCGGTGCGATATACACAAACTCACTGATTATTCATTTGTTTCAATGTTCCAGCTCCAGCTCAGGTTCCAGCAGGCTGGCCCAAGTATGGCGAGATCCAAATCAAGAACCTGAGCGCAAGATATGATAGCAGCCTAAAACCCATCCTAAAGCATGTCAATGCTCATATCAAACCTGGACAAAAGGCAACACCATTATAACCCACTGAAGAGATTACTTGATTTCTTACACACTCAGAGACATTCCCATCAGTTATGTTCTATAATTCTGTATTTATACAGGTGGGGATATGTGGCCGAACAGGAAGTGGGAAGTCTTCCTTTTCGTTGGCTCTTTTCCGAATGGTAGACACATGCGAGGGTAACCTTTCTTTTCTTTCATTCTTTATTGAATTCTCGGTACAGTATTACACAGTCATCTTCTAAATTTGGTGACATTCTATGATTTTCTTCTTCAAGGTCGAATTATTATTGATGGGATTGATATTGCTAAATTGCCCCTTCAGACCCTGCGCTCCAAATTTTCCATCATTCTTCAGGACCCCATTTTATTCAGTGGAACAATTCGGTGAGTCTTGGCGATCTTAGAACCATGCCATTGGATACTGGTATCGCCCTTTAGTTTTGCTGCAGTATCAGAGCTCAACCGTTATCAGATAATCCTATTGAAAACACTTAGGATTCTTTGGAACAGCAGGTTCAAGACACTGTTGGAGGCCGAACCTGCCAGGATTAGAGCTCTTCTTGGTGTGCGTAACCAGGTATCAGAAAAGAAATAGACAAGACTAATTATTTGTGAATGGAGAGATGGCCTTTCTGTTGATGTGGTGCTCTTCAACTTTGGTTTGTGGCTTATTTGAGTGTTTCACATGCTGTTCCAAAGTTGTTGGGTTTTTTTTTGTTTGTTTATTTTTTAAAAGTGTGTTTTCCGGTCTGGAGATTTCGCAGTCCAGTCAAATATTCCATTATATTCATCGTACTGTTATCCTGAAAGCAATTGTGTTCTGATTGGATATGAAGAATAAAAGGCAACCTCAAAGCCTGGCTAAAAAGTGGACCATTTGGTTTTTCTAAATATAGTACAGTGTCTTGGAAAATTATTCATCCCCCTTGGTGTTTGTCTTATTTTATCACATTACAAGCTGGAATTAAAATTGATTTTGGGGGGGTTAATGCCATTTTATTTACACAACATGCCTACAACTTTAAATGTGTTTTTTTGGGGTTTTTTTGTGACACAAACAATAAGATAAAAAAAAAAAATCTGGAGTGTGCATAGGTATTCACCCCCTTTCATATGAAACCCCGAAATACAGTGTCTTGCAAAAGTATTCATCCCCCTTGGTGTCTGCAGGGACAGAAAAGCTGGTCAGGACTGAAGGAAAGATAGATGGCACTAAATACAGGGCAATTCTGGAGGAAAACCTGTTTGAGTCAGCCAGAGGTTTGAGACTGGGATGAAGGTTCATGTTCCAGCAGGACAATGACCCTAAACATACTGCTAAAGCTACACTGGACTGGTTTAAAAGGAAACATTTAAATGTCTTGGAATGGCCTAATCAAAGCCCAGACCTCAAACCACTTGAGAATCTGTGGCATACCGTACTTTAAGATTGCTGGACACCAATGCAACCCATCTCACTTGAAGGCGTTGGAGCAGTTTTGTCTTGAGGAATGGGCAAAAATCCCAGTGGCTAGATGTGCTAAGCTAATAGAGATATACCCCAAGAGACTTGCAGTTGTAATTACAGCAAAAGGTGGCTCTACAAAGTATTGACTTTGGGGGGTAAATACCTATGCACACTCCAGATTTCTGTGTTTTTTTTTATTTATCTTAATTATTGTTTGTGTCACAATAAAACAATTTTCACCTTTAAAGTGGTAGGCATGTTGTGCAAATCAAATGGTGCTAACCCACCAAAATCCATTTTAATTCCAGCTTGTAATGTGACAAAACAGGACAAACATTTTTGCAAGACACCGTATATGCAACCAGTGGGAGATGTAACGTATGGTGCTAATGGATGTGACTAGTTTTTGTCCAAGGAGTTCACATTTCATCTGGGAGACACTTTTATCCGAAGTGAAGCAGAATTCAGTTGACTCATTCAACCATTTTTAGTGACACCCCTGATTAAGGATTAAGACACTTTCTCAAGGAGTCCAACAATGGCTCTTTTGCAGTCCTGGGAACTTTATTTTGCTAGTTCAGATTCTTAACCTTCACCAAAAGATGTGTCTGTGAATGCTCTTTTACTGACTGCTGACATTTTTTGGTTTTGTTTTAGATTTAATCTGGATCCAGAGAGAAAAGCCACTGACCGGATGCTGTGGGAAGCTCTGGATATCGCTCAGCTCACACCCGTGGTGGAAGCTTTACCTGGCGGATTAGGTATGACCTTGGGTACTTCTTGGTCTCTACTCATCTCCTTGCTTCTTAGCTTTTCTCGGAGAGAATGCGGGGGGAGACAACAGGAGGAATCAAAGACAAATCTAAGTGCCAAATTAGACATCCTTGCTCACCAAAGTGCCAATACGCTTGTTGATGGCATGCTGTCCTGCTGGATTAACTGTATAACAGAACCTACAACAGTACAGTGATTAAGCCCACACACTATGGATTCTCTGAGGTGACTGGCATATCATACTATGCCAGTCACCTAAGAGAATCCATAATTACCGGTGCCTCTCAGTGCATGGTATATTTGATTTTTATTCCATCCATCAATCGCATGCTCTGATTGGCTACTCTACTACTAGGATATCAGCTCATATACCATGAGTAGAGGAAAAACAAAATGGCGGCGCACATCAAGTCAGATACATCACCCGCACCCAATATCTCCTGTTCCACACTCCAGCCCAGTTGGTGGTGGTAATGCACCTTTAAATTGGTTTGCCAACCGCCAAAAAACCCTAAAGAAGAAGAAAAACAAAACGGCGGAGCATGTTGCTGAACCAGTCGAGGACAAAAAAAAAAAAAACTCGACTCGAAACCAAAACCACGAAAAATACAAAAAAAAAGCAACAAAATATGGAATTAAAGTATTTGATTGTAAGAACATATCTTTTTTTAAAATTATTTTTCAAGAATTATTATTAGAGCATTTTTCACAAATTGCTTGTCATTTCACCAATTTGTTTACAGTCTAAGAGGAAATTGTCAGACATTTTGTAGAAAGTTATTTATTGAATTTGCAAAAAATAAAAATGCTCCGTTTCTCAAAATCCAGTGAAGGTGGAGAGAATAAAACAGTTATTCCACTCAATCTCGTCATACATGGCTTATAGCCAACTCTGTGCTATGCGCCTCGCCAGCTATCAGTTCATGTACGACTCGATTTCGGAGTATAACTTAAATATCCCTCATCAAAAAAATTCCAAATTAAAAAAAAAGTGTCAACTTTTAGTTTTCGGCTATGAGATTGAATTCCAGCATAAACTCACTGGAGGCAGCCATGTTTGGCGTTTACGTCTGCGTGAGCTTCAACCTGTGCATGAGCAATATACCATGCTCTCGCTTTTTTTTCCCCTTTTTTCCCCCCCCTCAAATATTTATTTATTTTTAACCATGCTATTGCCAAGGCATGATCATGACACGTAGATCTACGCACACAAACACTCACAGAGCCACAGCCACGACTCAAGTTGGGCATATAGCTTGAAATTGTGACATCAGTTCATGGTATATCCAGGATATACCATGACTGACTCACCATATCCTTTTTTTTTTTTTTTTTGATGTCCCGAGATACATTGCTTAATCAATGGTGGAACTATTTTATGTCAAGTGAGCCATCCTTGGCCAATCCCTGCACGGAAATTTTTTGATGAGGGATATAATATCTTTGATCGCACTTTGGTTTTGGGAGAGCTGGAGTATTTATATGGTCAGTTAACATTATTAATTTGCAGTCATTTATTCAATTTCACTTTGGTAATTTTTACTTTTTTCTCGGAATTAGCCAATCAAAGAATCATTCACTGAATAATTCTGTTAAAGAAACTATCCGAGAACAAAGCATTAGAAAGTAAATTAGCATTTAATCATTATACTGTCCATATAGTACTTGACCACATTTTAAATTCTAGATTGTGTTATCATGAAAACTTGCATCATTTTACTTTCATATTTAAACTTTTTTTATACCAGAAATTAAACAATGAAATCAAAGAATTATTCTGAGAATTAAAGAATCTATTTTGTTGAATCTAAAGGAGAAATACCTTGACTTTTACTTTTTTTATTTTCAATTTTTTTTGTTATTTTATTAAGGGATTGTTTTTATTTTTTCATGATTTTTGCATAGACTGTAAAGCAGTGGTTCTCAAAGTGGGGTCCGGGGACCCCCAGGAGCCTACGAAGCATCGCCTGGGGGTCCATGACTCCCCCCCCCACACACACACACACACACACACACTGGTGGAAATCACAATGTCACATTATTCAAGTTATTATATTTAGGGGTCCAAGCACCAAAGTCAACTCAGACTGAATGTGTGCTATTCATGGAAATTTCAGGAATACAAATTTCTGTGGCGCCCCCCCCAATATAATTAAAAAAAAAATTGTAATCATTTTCAGGAAATAAATCTATAATGAGAGGGCATGGAATTTATTTTAGAGCATGAATGTCTCTGGCTACAAAAAAATTGAGAACCATTGCTGTAAAGCTTTGTCACTGAGCTGCATTTTAAATTAGATTTTTTTCAGCCTATTTTTGGAAATTCATCAACTACTTTAGTGTCAAATCTATTTTTGCACAGGAAATGCCTGTGTAAGTTAATAACAGTAATTTTTGGTGATCAATATTTCAATAAACATTCAGTTTTGATTAGTTTTTGATTGTTTTTTTTTTTTTTGGACCATTACTGTCACAATTAAAACGTGCCAGATCACTCAGCTGGTAGGTTTTCATTCAAAATAATAAATACAAAAGTACTTGGTCTCTGCTGCATCTTTCAGTTCATTTAAATCAAGGCTGAATATCTACCTTCTTTGCCGCTGCCTTTTATTAAATCAAATTTGAGGCTTTTGATTAATTCCTCGCTCTGCACTGTAACTTTTATTCTTGTATTTTATCTATCTTATTCTATTTTAGCTTTTATCTATTATCTTACTATTTTTAATTGTACTTGAATGTCCGTTTATAATCTGTACATTCACCCCAACACACTTGTTTTCAGCACAACCACAATGCATGATGATATATATTGCTTGGTTAGTGACCATCGGTTGTACACTACTTTTCACGGTGCATTGTGGGATACTTTGAGTCTACGATAAAGGGTGTAATGATTCTCACTATACATTCGACAGCACTACAAAATGGCGAAGTCACTATATAGTCCAATATAGTGAGTAGTAAGTGATTTCGGATACAGGGAGAGAGAACCGTACTACCTAATAAAGCTTAACAAGATTGTTTTGTCCATGTCTCAGATGCCATGGTTACAGAAGGAGGAGAAAACTTCAGCCAGGGGCAGCGGCAGCTCTTCTGTCTGGCCCGAGCATTTGTGAGGAAGAGCAGCATCCTGATCATGGATGAAGCCACAGCGTCTATAGACATGGCCACTGTGAGAGATCATATATACTATATCCAGTACATACAGTTGTGGTCAGAAGTTTACATACAGTGACATGAATGTCATCTTGGATATGAATGTCATGGCAATATTTGGACTTTCAGTAATTTCTTTTAACTGTTCTTTTTCTGTGGCAGAATGATTGTACAGCATACATCTTTAATTAAAAAAAAAAAAAACACACTAGAATTCAGTGCACAAGTTTTAATATCTTTGGATTTTCTGAAATCAACACAGGGTCAAAATTATACATGCCGGGTCAAAAATTTACATACACTCACTGATTATTAATTCAGAGGTGCTGAAACTTCCAAAATGTCTCTTATCTTGCCAAGGTGGAGGTCTCTTAACTTCCTGTTAGTGATCATGATTGACTCCAGCTGGTAGCTTCTCTGTACCTTCCTAAAAAGGGTTTGTTTACAGCACTCATTGGATTGACCAACACCCAATAAAATGGGAAAGTCCAAGGAGCTCAGTGCAGATCTGAACTCCGGAATGTCTCTTGGAGCCATTTCTAAACAAATGCAAATTCCAAGATCAGTTCAAACTTTTGTATGCAAGTTATTGTGAGGTGTAGTCACTTTGCTTCAAGAAAACCCAAACTGTGATCCTCAGCTGAAAGATATTTGGTTTGGATGGTCAGGAACAACCTGAGAACCACCATGGCACAGCCCTGCTATGAACTGGAAGCTGATGGATCACTGTCTACAGTTCAGATCACCATGGACTAAGAGGCTGCTATCCAAGAAATAACCCCCTGCTCCAAAATTGACACCTTCAAGCTTAACTAAAGTTTGAAGCTGACCACATGGACGAAGAAAAAGCCCTCTGGAGGATAGCTATATGGTCAGATGAGACAAAGATTGAGTTGTTTGGCCACAATGACCACCATGTACAGAGGGACACTGTAGCAGCTGGTGGTGGTGGTAGGATCATCATGTTCTGGGGCTGTTTTGCTGCCAGTGGAACTGGTTCATTGCACAAAAGTGGATGGAATAATGAAGGAGGAGGACTACCTCAGAATTCTTCAGCATAAACCATCAAACTTGAACACGACTTGGGAGTTACAACAGGACAATGAACCCAAACACGCATCAGAGCTGGTTGTGGAGGATAAAGCAGGCTAATATTAAGCTTAAAACAAATCCTGACTTCAGCCCGATTGAAAATATTTGGCCCGTGCTTATAAGTCGACTCGGAAAAGGGGGGGGGGGGGGGGGGGAATCTAATTTATTTGAACTCTACCAATTCTACCATGAAGAGTCATGAAATATCCAACCAGAATTCTGCCAGAAGCTTGTTCATGGTAAACAC
This sequence comes from Neoarius graeffei, assembly GCF_027579695.1. Lineage (NCBI taxonomy): Eukaryota > Metazoa > Chordata > Actinopteri > Siluriformes > Ariidae > Neoarius > Neoarius graeffei. Next base: position 14,512,543 of record NC_083574.1, read on the forward strand.
AAATGTTTGGTCAAGGTGAATCTTGCGAAGAGACATTTTACCCAAATATTAGATGTGCTGTATATATAATTTTGATCCTGTGTTGATTTCAGAAAACCAAAAGAAAATTAAAACTTGTGCACCAAATTCGTGGGTTTTTTTTAAATTAAAGATGTATGCTGTACAATCATTCTGCTACAGAAAAAGAACAGTTCAAAGAAATTACTGAAAACTCAAATATTGCCATGACCTTCATATCCAAGATGACATTCATGTCACTGTATGTAAACAACTGACCACAACTGTATCTCACAATACACGTAACAAAAGTGCTCGAACCTTCAACACCCTTCTTCTTCTGAACAGGAAAACATTCTACAAAAAGTCGTTATGACTGCTTTTGCAGATTGGACTGTCGTAAACATTGCTGTAAGTATCTGCTCATGATGTAGCAATAGAAAGAGATCTTTAGATCTCACCCATCATCACTTAACACTACGCTTTACTTTCCCTCAACTCAAATCAATGAATATGTATAAAACTTAAACAAAGATACATTAATCGATCAAAGAATCTAAGGATTCAAACATTCATTCAATGGATCAGTCAGTCTAAAAATCATCCTAGGAAACAATCTAAGCTATCAATCAAATAATCATTCAGGGGAAAAAAGCTATTGAAGAATCGATCAAGCTACAAATCCTTCTAGGAACCAACTTAATGAAGAATCTAGGAATCAATCAAGCTTAGGATCAATATTGAGTATTATTACACGGCTTTGTTGAATACTCTGGTTGGTAAATGTTGCTTTAATAATCAAAGCTCATTCACAACACCTTGTGGCCAAAAGCAAAAATAAATAAGTAAAATTATTCCATCAGAAAAACACCATCAATGGAAATATTCAATATAATATGAATTACTCTATCCGCATTCACTGGATATAAGCAATCGCACACTCTGATTGGCTACTCTACTACTAGCTCATGTACCATGAGCCGAGAAAAACAAAATGGCGGCGCATGGACTGAAAATATTTGATGGTAAGAACATTTTTCAAGAATTATCATCGCATTTTTCACAAATTACTACCATCATTTCGCCGGTTTGTTGACATTCTAAGCAGAAATGATTTTGTGGAATGCTTTGTTTAAAATTTTTATTTATCGAATTTGCAAAAAATAAAAATGCTCCGTTTCTCAAAATCCAGTGAATGTGGATAGAATAAAACAGTTATTCCAGTCAGTCAATTTGGTCATACATGGCTTATAGCCAACTCAGCACTACGTGCCTCATCAGCTATCAGCTCATGTACGACTCGTTTTCGTGGAATAATTGTTAATTATAACACTCAGCTAATCTTTAAGCGGAAGCAATAAATTCATTTTTAAATTAATAATTTGACACAAAATATTAATTTCTTTAGCCCAATGGCAGACAGGGGTCCTTTCTGTGTAGAGTTTGCATGCTCTCCCCGTATCTGTGTGGGTTTCCTCCGGGTGCTCCGGTTTCCCCCACAGTTCAAAGCCATGCAGTTTAGGTCGATTGGCTACTCCAAATTGCCAATCGGTGTGTACCTGCGACCAGATGAGGGTTTGGGTCCTTCTGGTGTCCTATAAATCATTGGAGACTTCATGGAAGCTGGTTGATAGCTTCTTGGATCGCTGACCCTCAACTAGGAGGATGGCAGCAGACGGACAGATTAATTTCCTTAGTAAGTAGCCATTTCATAAGTTGGATAATAAATGCCTTCAAGGTGATTCCTGCATCCTCCTGTTGGGGTTTCTCTCATAATAATGTCTGGCTCACTGTACATGATCCCTTACATACCTGGACACTCCTCACACAGTGTTAACCGTTTTTGATTCTTAACAACTACCATCTGATCCTGACTCTGATTCAGTAAGTCTGTGTCCAAAACTCCATACTGGTGTACGACACACTACCTCAGTATCCCCTGTGTACTGCACACTACTCCCCACCCTACTATACAGTATAGTATGCAGGTAAGACAGCATCCATTCGTTCTTTTTGAACTAATCTTTTATACGACTCAGGGAGTAATGAGTCATCTCAGTGAGCAATTCAACATGTTCATTTTTCCCCTGGGCCACGCATTCATGCTCATCTTGGTTCATTAAAGGGTCTTTCAGGTGCGAGTCTCTCGTTCACTTGTCACATGACTGCTGCGTATTCTCAGTAAGGAGGAGTGATCCGTTCACAAATCATAACGACAGGTCTTTCAGGGAGGAGTCTCTTGTTCATTAGGTCACATGGTTACAGCAATCATGTGACCAATGCTATTACTGGAGACGAGAGCAGAGCTTGCTAACGTTAGCTGCTCAGCTAGAATGATTCCTTAGCTAGTTGTGCGTAATGTAACTATTGAATAGATGTCTAATTTGCCTTTCAATTGGAATGAGTTCATTCATGACACACCTTCAATGACTAGGATAGACTCAAGTGAACAACTATCAATCATACAATAAATAGTGATATTGATGGACACCGCTCTCTCATACAGGCAACTGAATGTTAAGTAATCTGTCATTTCAACTGAATAACTCAATAGTCCACAGTCCAAAAGTTGAACTTGTGTCTTTTACTTTACCAAGTGAAGCAAACCATGCTGCTCGTAGTGTTTGAGAACTGTTATGGTGGCTACAGCGCCACAATCGCTCCAGTGAAAAGATTTGTTCAGTTTACTGAACGAGATTCAAAGATCCGAGTCAGTAATACGATCCGAACTTCCAATCACCAAGTACGACCGTGTTGTGACAGTCTACCGTACTGCTACGTCCAATAACCTTCAACTTCTGAAAAACTTGTGCACTTGATAACAGAAAAGAATACAGATGCCAGCAGCAACATCTGTTGTCTTACCTGCATGGTCTCCAAGATACGTTAACTTTACATTATTATACTTTATTAGAGGGATTATTTATAGTTCGTTAGTGATCATTGAAAACAATCGCACTGATTGGTCGAGAGATTCGGACTATTTCTCAATAATCACCTCGAGTGACTCGGTAAAATGGCGGCCAAATGCTTTGTCACCGTAAGTGAGGAAGAATGAGAAATTATGAAAGAAAACGCTGTTCCTAAAAGCACTAAAGATGCTACAAAGTTTGGTCTAAAACTATTCAAAGGTAAGGTGGGATTGTGATTTATTTTATCCATTTCAAAAGAAAGTATTTTATGTGAGTCGGCATAGATAAGCGACAAGTCTGCACGGCACCGTTATTACATTTGCATGCCGCTTTTGAAGTTTGAAATAAATTATTTTTTAATACAATTTTTAAAAAAATAAGTTACCTGTGTATTTATACTAAAACAATTATCCGCCTCCGGTTCAATGAGTATCGGTGAATCTTCTTTTTCACCTTTGGGGAATAACTGTTTTATTATTATGCATACACATTCCTTTTGGGTGTTCAACGCATCTATATTTAACGAAGCAAACCTGGCGGCCATGTTTGTTCACAAATTGTCAGTTATTCGCTAGCGTGGAACTTTTATGTCACCGGCGTGTGATGTCATGTTATCTTGACAACCATACAATATCGTAAACCATATTCAAACACTTATTTTCCATTGGGTAGAGCGATGTAATACACGTAGGATAAGTGATATGCTAACAATATTGAATGCTATCAAACCAAATGAATGAAACCCACTAGAAGGGAATAGAACACGTTTTTATTCCATCGAAAAAGTGTCCTGCATGTATAATAATAATAATAATAATACAATTTGAATATAATAGTTATTTATATTTTACTTATCTTACCATTCAGCTTATGTACTATGTATATATTTGATTACAGTCCTTATATTATATTTTGTCTGAATCAGAGCTTGTTTCTAACCAATTTTTGGCGTCATGAACGCTGCATTACGTGTAAAATTCATGCCTTTGAAATCACCGTGTTGCATCATGGGATGCAATAACAACAGATTGAGCTCTGGCTGTATACTGGAAGTTTTCACCAGAGTAAGTGGTGTACATTATCCAGGTAACTGTCGTGTACTGCAGAATTTTTTTTTACTTTTCCATATACTGTATACAACTTTCTACTTTTCCACCAAGATCAGTATACGAGGAGTATCAGACACGGCCTATATTGTTTTTGGAGTTGATCAAGTGAAGGCATGTGGACTTGAACGATGTTGGAAGTTCATGGAGCCACCACAAGTTTGCCAGCCTGTGCAATGTACAGCGATGACCGATGTACTCGTTTATAGTACACTACATGGATGCTGTGTCATACCTGTATACTAGGGTGGGGAGTAGTGTGCAGTACACAGGGTATACTGGGCAAGTACGCAGTGTATAGTACACTAATACAAAGTTTCCGACACAACTTCAGACCATGTAGTGTATCCATGATATACTGTGCATCATGCTGCAGCATCGTGTGCACACCATCCTGGGCTCAGACGTAGTCATCGTGATGAAGGGTGGAGCCATTCTGGAATACGACAGACCTGATGTCCTGCTGGAACAGAAAGACAGTGTCTTCTACTCTTTCGTCAGAGCAGACAAGTGAGAAAGGCAACAAGGAGTGTGCATTTCATGGGCAAGGACGCATAAAGGGATTTTACTCTGATCTATAAGCATGTAACGATATATCATGTAATGTAAATCACAATAAAAATTTGACCATTTGAATCGATTGAATAAATAATTGTGATTATCAGGTTGTGTAATCTTAAGTTTTTGCATTGTTTAGACAACAGGGTGTTATAAAATAGTGGGAATACGCGTGACTTCACTTTAGGCGGAAGTAACAGCTCTAATACCTCAGAAACACACAAAAAATATATCTAAAACGGGAGAGATGTATGATTGTACAAAGATTTAAAAAGAAATCAGAGCTCTTTTTACAGATGGCTGAAAGCTAAAGAAAAGCAAATGGAAGGAGTACAAATGTTCATGTTAAGAAAAAAAGTCAGTTTTTTTTTTTTATAGGCTATTATATTTTACTCCAACCTTTACAAATGTGAGTAAATAATTATTGGTGGTTATGAAGAAACTGAAACAAAATCTTTAAAAGTGACACAGGTCAGTGTGCTGGTTCAGGAATCATTTAATCCACTCCCCTTTCTGATTTGCTTGAGCCGATACCCATCCTCATAGCTGGTATGCGTCATCTTGTTTCAATACATTTGATTTCCTAACATGGGGCGTCCTAACCATGCGTTAGTCTGTTTACAAACTGCTCGGCAGCCAGTTCGGAAGAGTCACGTGAAGTCATGCACAGGTCAGAGGTCGCATCCACAGAGCCACAGCAAACATGGCGGATCACCCAGATCAAACAAAGACTCCCAAATTGAGACAGACTGAAATATTTAGAAATTTAAAATAAAAAAATCAACACTTGAAATATTCCAAATCTAAACACCTGTGAGCTTGAAAGCTCTCGAGCGGTCGCTGCTGTGTCAGAGGCCGCCGGTTCCGCCATATTTGTTGCAAGCTCGATCATTATAAAATTATAAAATGAGGATAAACTTGTCGCTTCCGTACCCAAGTGTAAACATTAGCGTGCCGTGTTTTTCCAGCTCATTCTTCACAGGCATGAAGCAGCAGGCAATACAGCGTGTGATTCAAAGGGGTTATTCTAGCACCACAGGGTACTATTCATCTTTTTAATACATCAACCTGTCACTTTAACAAAAGGAATATTTATGTTGATAAAGGTGATAAAATTTATTTATTTTTTTTCATATATAGTACTGTAGAACAAGAGTGCTAGTATAAAGTACAAGTTTGGTAATCAAGGGCTATAACTCTGGTAAAATGCAACCGAATTGAACAAAATTGCAGTATGCATATTAATGACAAAAAACAAAGAATCCTGTCAAGTTTCGTGAAATTCCTCCAAAAACTGAAAGAGGAGTCTATTTCAGAAAGTGAGTACCCTGCCTGGGACGGACAAACAATCTCCCTTTGGGCCTTTTGGCCAGCGGGGGGATAAAAATCAAATAATGAACCCAATACCATGAATCGGGTGAGTAGTTACACGCTTAATGATCTGTTACTAATCTCTAATTGTATAATTACTGACAGAAAATCTGAAGCTTGGAACAAAACAATGGAACCAAGAAGCTTTACCTTTTAAAAACGGTCCCAACGTAAAGCCTCCACGAAAGAACTCTATCATTATTCCACTGTTACTATTGACTTCAGGACAAACTACTGGTAGAAATGATAAACACAAGAGTGAATGACATTTTAAATATTTTATTAGGGTATAATTTGCAGAGCTTAAAATATTAAATCGCTTTTAACTTAAGTATTATTAAAATACATAAAAATGAAAGCCAGAACTGTGTCCTGAAAAAAAAGAAAAAAAAAGCCAAAATTAAACCAAAAACGGGGAAAAAAAAAGATAAATAAATTAAAAATGAACATCCAACCCTCTAATGAGAGAACCTCAACCCAAGAGAACTCTCTGAACAGTGATGAAGGGAGGACTTTAAAATATCTTTCTCTCTCTTTCATGCTTACAGACACTTATTCCTTTCGTTCTCTCTCACACACTCACTCTGGATAATTTTCTCCAACAGTTAAATACATAAAGACTAGATTTACATTCTTTTGCCACTTTTCCTCTGTGAAAGTGTCCTTGCAAAGCGAGCCTGGGAGATACCTCGAGTCTAGCGTGATTCCAATCTAATTGTTCCCTTAGCAATTTTTGAATGAAGCATGGAGGGGGAATTTCAATGTACCTTTATATGCGATATAGGACAATCAAATGTAGCAGACAAAATGTCTTTGTCATTGTGCTTAATGGAAAAGCACCACAAAGCGAGGCCTTCGGACTGGTGCCGCTTTCTAGATGGATCCGATACGGCCGCCTGTGGTACACTCCAGTGCTGGAGGTATGCTTGGGGGGGGGGATTTGAGAAGATTATCTAAGATATTGGAAAAGAACTGGAGGGGAGTAAAGGTGCACCCATTGTGGAAGATGCTGGATTAAAGAGCATCTTGGGTGGAAAGTAGTCAGACTAAAAGGATTATGGGTAAACAGTCTGGTCCTGAAGGTCTAAATTTTACGCTTGTTATGCCTCAAAAAAAAAAAAAAAAAAAAAAAAAGTTTTAGAGGACTCTGTAGACAACCAGGACTACAGTTCAGCCTTCTTAAACTGTACAGAAAAACAGTGCCACCAGTATCTTCCTCACATCCTCTCATTCTAACATGGCTCGACTGATAGATGGAGCTAACGTTAGGAGGAAGAAACAAACCAAACCAAGTGTCCCAATATTCCGAACCCAAACTCATTAGTACATGAGGATGAGAAAACCAAACCCCCAAAAAATAAATAAATAAAGGGGGGGGGGGGGGGGGGGGTGTTGAAAGTGTGAATGCTTCCTGGTTAAAGGACTCACAGAACAGTTCAGCCTCTGGAAAAAGGGCTGGTGGGGTGGGTTGGGATTTTGGCGAGTGCTGCCACCCGCAGGCCAGGCTTACCCATCCTGACCAGGTCGTAAAAAAGAGAGCGAAGTTTGTGGGAGGTGAAAGGGCAGTCTTTCTGTCCTCCCCTGAGCAGAGGGATGGAGGGGAGACAAGTGCGAGCCTCATCTCTCCGTCACGTGGTTCTGTGGAGGAGGGGGCAGAGGGGTGCACAGGGCCTCGGTCAGGTCGTCCATTATGGACGTCTCCTTGGGGTCCATCAGGTTGAATTCCCGTATAAATACGATGAAGTGCGTGTAGAGCGTGTTTAAGTGTCCGTGCAGCTCCATGGCCAAGGTCTCCTTATAGTGAGACCAGAAGATGTGCGACAACACGTGGAACAGGTAGCGGCAGATCTTCTTCACCAGCGAATCGAAGGCGTTTGGGAACTCTTTGCCTGGACAGAGACCAAGTAAAAGGTAAGCAGTGGATATGCCATCATTTATTGTCTACAACATGAACCAATGAAACTGAGATAAAAGACCTAGTAATAACTGGAATGACGTTTGCTTTAGTTACTGCACTACAGACCAACAATTTTGGCCATCTTTTTAGCTTTTTTTTTTTTTTTTTAAATAATATGCATCATGTATTTTACACTGGAGTGATGCAAAAATACCAAAACAACCTGGGACAGTGGGAGAGGGGAGGGGGGAAAAAAAAAAAAAAAAAAGAAGTTTACACCCCCCAACTACTACATTATCTGAAACGCTGCAACTTCAAGAAAATGCTTAAAAGCTCTGCCCACTTGGCACAATCACGTAGGTATATATGCCTGAAAATCTTGTTTTCTGATGTACATCAATGCATGCATCAATAAGATATACCAGGGCCTTTCAAAGTGTGGGGCACGCCTCCCCTGGGGGGTGCCAGAGTTCTTCAGGGGGGGGCGCAACGTGAGGAAACATAAACCAGAATAAGTTACTATTGCAGACATTTAGCGAAGTTCAGCTAGCCTTTGCCAGAGACAAAATGGATCGATTTTTAGTACCTAAAGCTACAGTAAGTGAGGAGACAGAGTCTGGGCCAAGCAAAAAATCAGACCCTCCAGGATTTCGCGATGCAACTTCAACGCAAATTCAAGCAATCCCCACGAATTCAGGGCGGTGTTGCAATTATATCCAATCACCGCAACCTTCACGCAAATTTGACCAATCGTTGGCGTCGTCTTGAGGTGACGTCGACAAACTACCTTCCGCCTTACTTCCGTGTATACGTTCAAGAGAAGCAGCATGCGCGCAGTGTTGCCAGATTGGGCGGTTTTAAGTGCATTTTGGCGGGTTTTGAACATATTTTGGACTGGAAAACGTCAGCAGTATCTGGCAACATTGCATGATGTGTGAGTCAGTGTTTATGTAGGCTTAAAATTCTGTTACTGAAAGTGTGTCATGTTTACAGTGAAGGACTGTGTGCACTTTACATTATTTTTTACTTAATACAAGAAATTAATGGACGCCAACATTTTTGCCAAAATGGTATTTTATTTTCCATTGTTTAGGCAGCTTCAGCATCATACTATGAGATTCTGTTCAAATTGTTTTTTTTCTTCTATGAAGCCTGAGCCATTTATTTTATTAGTTTATAATTATTGTTTAATTTAGTCTTCAGGAGAGACTGCCTGCACACAGTACTAGTATTAATAGTTGTTTTTCTTACATGAAAGCTGAGGCATATTATATTTTAAGGTAACTTCATGCTGTGCTGTGAGGTTCTATGCACTTTAACTTTTGAACCAACAGGTGCATTTGGATAAGTAAAGCCTATTTTTCTGCATTTTTGTAGTCCTGGTAATCTTTTATATTGGTAAAGTTGTTTATAGGACCATTTCTCAGTGTCTTTGTTTTTTTTAATCAATAGTTTTTCAGTAATAACTTAATATTTAACATCACTCAATTTTAATCACAAAAAGAGAAAATCGCAACAATTTCTCGCAACTTTCACTTCCTCCCGCAATGTAATCGCAATAAAAACCTAAAAAAACACCGCAACTTTCATCGCAATTTTTTTGGAAACCCACCCGCAACATCAGACATTTTAGCCCGCAACAATCACAAAAAAGGCCCGCAGAATCCTGGGGGGACTGAAAAAAGAAGGAAGTATGACCACAATTATTTAAAGTTTGGATTTTCATGGACTGGATCTGAAGATGCTCCACTGCCACAGTGTGTTGTCTGCCAAGAGGTGCTAGCTAACGATGCTATGAGATGTTTAAAATGTGTAAAACAAGATGTTTTAAAAAGAAAAGCACAGATGTTTAAAATGTGTAAAAGAAAAAAATAAAAATGTGTACAAACATTTTTTAAAAAATACGAATGGAACATTAAGTATAGCAACAACAAAAATTGAGAGTTTCAATACGAATTGAAACTTATATAAAAAAAATATGAAATTTCGTTATGATTTTGTTTTTCCAGTCAAAGCTCTTACAAGTAAATATTTTAAGTCCACAGTGTCCCTACCGTAACTGGAATTACATTAGAGGAATTTTCCAAAGTCTTGATTATTGTTAAATTAGATTGTATACTGACTTATTTTATTAATGTACAAGACACTCCTGGATTGAGGTGCTGAGATACAAGAATTCTACTCCTTGTGCTACCCATTGGTACTTTGAACTTCATCAAAAACTGACATTTATGCAAATGAGGCCTTGTCTAATTTACTCCAACTGTGCCGGAGGTCATGTCTTTGCCTCCGTTTGTTTGTCTGTTCCCAACCTAACTCAAAAAGTAGAACAGATTTTGATGACATTGAGTAAAGGGGAGCCATGAGCCAAGGAACGATTTTGAAGCAAATTCGGACACGTATATGGATCCAGGAGAGAACATTTCAATTACAAAAGTCAAAATACTAGATTTTTGACCTGCACCATGTATGCATTATTAACGTTTGCATTATTAACCAGAAGGGCAGTCAGTAGAGTTCATGCCTCCACCACAAACCACATTACATCAAAAAAATAAAAAATAAAAAATAATAATAATAATAATTTCACTTGGACCTAGGATAATACTCAAGCTCAACACCAAATTTCATAGAAATCTGTTCACTATTTTTTGAATTGGGTTGGGAACAAACAAACGGAGGCAAAAACAACCTCCAACACAGTTGGCAGAGTTACTTAGACAAAGCCTGATTTGCATAAACGTCAAATTTTTGATAACGTTCCAATAGAAAAGCACTTTAATTTTAGAAATTAACTGTCAAAGACTGACTGACATTTACTGGTTAAACAACAAATAAGCTGATATACCTGTAGTGACTTGCCTTAATTAACGATGGCTTTTATCCAATCTGCTGATCATGACTACACCCTACAAAGACTCCACCCTTTGCACCATGAACAAGTTAATAATGAACACATGCACTATGCAGTGAAAACGCTCCTCTCGCTGTCAACAATTTGCTTTTCACTTGGTCTAAGATCACAAAAAAACAAGTCTCAGAAGTCTGAAATATTTAAAACAAAGAAAGTAAATGCTTAACATCTTGAATATTTAATGTACATGGACTGGGACCTACATTTATAAGCAAAGCTGCTTGTTCTTGCTGCCTTTTTTTTTTTTTAAATTCAGCATTTAAAAAAAAATAAATAAAATAAAGAAATAACAGGGCAACAATTCTCCGGGGCAAAGGGCTGACTGATTGTTCCCAAATATATATCTGATGAATTGCATATTAGCATCCAGAAATGAGGACTGTCGAATATTATCCTTTGGCGTGTTCTGGACTCTCAGTTCCGTTTTCAGTTGCAAAGCAGAAATTAAATCAAATCAATTGTGTTTCTATGGCACCACTAGGTGGCAGTAGAGGATTATACTCACCATACTTTGTGGGAAAGATATCCTCATCGGTGACGAGCTTCTGGACTGAACTCATGACAAAGTCTACGTACTGCGGCGCTGTGCATTTTGACTTCTTCCCTTTCTCATCATACCAGTAGTACGTCCTGAGAGAAAGAAAAAGAAAGGCTTGATAGCAGGACATGCATGATTTTCCTAAAAATTTCCATTATTTGTACAACAAAGACACTGCAAATTATCTTGAATTACAGGAAAACATGATCCAACAAGCTCCTTATCCAACACTCTGATTTGGATCATTAACTAAACCGTGTAGTCGACCATCTGTGCATGAAGCTGAACTTGTGGTTTGATCAGCTTGCCCCCCCTTCAGTTTATCTCCTGGCAGGTGACCCACTTACAGTGTAAGAGCAGCTGCAGGGATTTTGGGCGTCACCTTCGCAAACAAAAGGGCTTCTGTGCGCACATCCTGACTCCTGATAAGGAGTCTGTCTTTTGATTAAATTAGCACTTCCCAGCCTTTTTACGAAATGACCTTTAACCTGTGCTGTATGTGCACGTTGATGTACAAGGGAAAACCCTCCTCCCATTTATAGCTCTGAGAATTACATGGTTTTCGGTTTCTTTTCTGCATGCATCTCAGTCACAAGTAAAGCTCAAAGCACAAGTCTGGCTTTCTTCAAAAATGTCTTTTTTTTAAACATCTCAAAAATGTGTCTGCATTCAACTGAACTTCTTACAAGCGCTCTTCTCAGTTTTGATGATATATGATGGCACAGGAGCACTGCAGATATACTATGGCAGTACTAAACTGAATTGATTAGTCGAATGTACGTTTCACTCCAGCACACAGCAATCCAACAACTTGATCAAATCATGACCTTCACTGTGTGAGGAAATCACACTTAGCTAACAAGGTTTTAGAGTTTCATAGAGACTGACTGCACTTACTGCTGCGCTTCTTAACCTGCCTCCTTCCCCTACATGATCTTCGACAGACACAAAAAGGTTAGAAAAGTAGCCCAAATATGAACATGACATGGTTTTGTTTTTCCTTCTTAAAACAGAGATGTCAAAGTACATCAGTGGCAGAAACACTCAAATTGTCAAAACTTGTCAATTTGGCAGTCCCCCCCCCCCATATAATTAGAGATGCACCGATTGCAATTTTTTGGGCCGATTCCGATTTCCGATTTTCCATGGAGTGTGACCTGCCGATACCGATTTTGGCCGATTCCGATTTCATTTTTTCAAACCACTTCACAGCACACACAAAGACTATTTTCTTTTTATCTTTTCTTTAATAGAACATTCTGCCAGATTTTCAGTAATAAATTTTCAACACCTCAAAGGTTGAAAACAAACAAAAAGACATTGTTCTTTGTAAAATCTTTCTTCATGTTTGGTATTAACATATTAATTCCTGTAATAGGAAATTCACACAAACATTTTTTCTTTTCCCATCCAATATCTGGCACAAAAACAACTTCCCCCTCATATATTATTTGCCAACTGCTACGGAACACACTTTCATAAGCCTATTTACATCTGAAAACTTATGCCTTATAGAACAACCCATTTCTTCATTCAGTATCAAAATACAAAAATAATTTCCAGTCATACTTATACCACAGCCATTCTATCATCTTTGTCAAATGTGTATTTGTAGAGTAATTTCCAATGGAATCAAGTGCAACCAAGGTCGTAAAACAAACAAAAAGACATTTTTTTCTTTCTCTCTTTGTACAAATCTAACTAGATGTTTGGTAATAGGCTAACGTATTAATTCCTGTAATGGGAAATTCACACAACCACAAATGTTTTCTTCTTTTCACATCCAATATCTGGCACAAAAAAAAAAAATTAACTATCGTGAATTTTTTTTTTTGTTAACGGCGCGCGCGCCGGTGCTCGTTAGGCGCTCAGGACTGACACTGTTCTGCGCAAGCGCAACACAATCGCACTAGAAAGCATGTTCAAGCTGCCAGTGTAGCTGCAGCCTTTTTAGTTGCGAATTACGAGTATTTCCACTTTCATCTCTATGTGATACACAAGTTTTGATCGGCAGAAAATCGGCATATTTTAATTTTGACCGGCCGGTCGCCGGTCATGGCCGATCACGTGAAAATCGGCCGATTCCGATCGGCAGCCGGTCAATCGGTGCATCTCTGCATATAATTCCACTACAGCGACTTTCAATAGATTGTCTCCGACCCCCACACGCAACCGTATCTCTTAAAATATATGGACTGCAGAAAACATTCGGCTACTAAATATACTGAGCCAAAAATACGCAAGAATTGCTGATGACTCAAGAATTTGTTGATCATTTGGAAGCACAACGCACATGCAGGTTTGTTCCAGTAAAAACACTTAATATTAATAAATCAGTTCAATTTACATAGTGCCTTTTTCACACCCAAGGTCGCTTTACAATTTTTTTTGGGGGGGTATTTCACCAAAAGAGGGTCAGGATGCAAGTCCATTGGCGTAGTTACCACAGTCCCACCAGGCGCACGAAGATAAATCCCACACCGCCTGCACAGCCGCTGGGCAACATCATGCCAAACACCGTGCCATGGATCCAGAAAGCGAGCACAGAAGCACCTGTGTTCCAAACCAACTACACAGCCAACGTGATGCCACCAGGCAACATCGCACGGAACACTGCGCCCAGCACAAAAGCATCACTGCACAGAGCGCTGGACAACCCTGATATTAAAAATGGCAACGAGCTCACTGCAGTCCATGGCGAGGAGCACAGGCATCACCCATGGCGCACCAAGGCCTGAAGGGAACTGATGCCCAAAACTGGGTCCGGAGCTACACCACAACCAGTGGACAAAACATCCCCCCCCCAAAAAAAAAACCACAAAAGCAAAAAAGGAAAAAATAAAAATGAAATGAAACACTCCTGTCAAAACACGCACGGCGTACTCTCAAACGGAAGATCATCCGTAGGAAAGGAGGAAATGAGGAATTTTATTTCATGACATTTTTATTTGCATACGTCAACATATTAAATTTAAACTAGGATCCTGAGTGCTGTCTGGTTCAATACAAACTGACAGCAAGTATTCAATAACTTATTAGTTTGCTGAATTGAATAAATTCCTTTTGATAATAAAATCATTTGGCTGATCAGTGGGACAATAACATGTGAAGCACAGAGTATAGTTGTTTATCTCATCTCATTATCTCTAGCCGCTTTATCCTGTTCTACAGGGTCGCAGGCGAGCTGGAGCCTATCCCAGCTGACTACGGGTGAAAGGCGGGGTACACCCTGGACAAGTCGCCAGGTCATCACAGGGCTGACACATAGACACAGACAACCATTCACACCTACGGTCAATTTAGAGTCACCAGTTAACCTAACCTGCATGGCTTTGGACTGTGGGGGAAACCGGAGCACCCGGAGGAAACCCACACGGACACGGGGAGAACATGCAAACTCCACACAGAAAGGCCCTTATATAAAAAAAAAAACAAAAAAACCTGCATGCAATTCTACTTCACGACAAATTGTGATACAAACTTGACATTTTGAATCTATTAAATAATAAGTTGTGTTAATCAGACTATGGCCGAATCCCAATTCTAATTTCTACCCCTACCCCTCCGCCTTCCCCTCCCCCTTGAAACTGAGCTACAAGGGATAGGGCTTGAAATTCAACCCTTACGTATTGGGATAGCCCTTCAACGATCGCATACGTCATCGCGTACCTCCGTCAGCGTTTATGTTAGCAAAACGCGACGCGTCATTGGCTGCGACCAGCCGCTACAGTCAGAGCCAGAAATCTCTGCTGGCAGGATGTGATTTGTTAACTAACACCACTGAATGGGATATCTTTGGCGCTTCGTGCACCACATCCGACAGAATGAGGTGTCAGAACACTCATGTAAACAATAAAAGCGAGAATAACAGAACAAAACGTACGCAGTAAAGCAACCGGAAACAATACTCACTCCCAAAGCTTTTTAGCAGCAGCTTGGATTTCAGAAATCGCCACTCATTCTCAGCTCGAAAGCGAATCAAGCGGCGTGTTTCCTCTGGATAACAACTTAAAACACGTAAATAATGGAGAAAATACATTTATGACAATCTTTCGCCGCGGGAACCGCCATCTTTCTGAAATCCGCATGAAATCTCGCTGAAATCCGCATGGCATTGTGGGAAATCACTCAAACCCCTTCGTTCGGAGTCAGCTCCAGGAAAATCTCCGTTTGGAGGGGTACAGAAGCCCTCCCCCTTCCCCTACCCCTCCGCGTTAACTGGGATTGGGATGCCCCTACCCCTTCACGTGAACGCGCAAAATGGAGGGGAAGGGCCAAGGGGTTGGTCCAAGGGGTGAAATGGGATTCGGCCTATGTAACCTCTTCGTTTTTCGTAGCTATAATTGTGTTGTCCAGACAGCAGAGGGTGTTTTTTTTTTTTAAAAAGGGACAATTGTAGGAATACATGTGACTTCACTTTAGGTGGAAGTAGCACAGCTCTCATGCTGAAAAAAAAAAAAAAAAAAAAGATCTAAAATGGGAGATAGCTGTCTGTACAAATAGATTTAACAAGAAAGATCAGAGCTCTCTTTTTACAGACTGCTGAAAGCTAAAGAAAAGAGAGGCAAATGCAGGCAGAATAAATAACTTGTTCATCAAAGTTTATTTTTAAGAAAAGGTCTGTCATTAACTTTTTCATTTTTAATAAAAAGCAATATTTTTGTGAACAGGCCATTATATTTTACTCCAACTCTTAAATGTGAGTGAATACTGTTGGTGATTAAGAAAATGAAGGTTTTTTTTTTTAATTGAACAAAAGGAATATTTAAGTTGATAAAGGATAGGAAAAACACTTTTTTTTAGTAATAATTTTCATTTAATATTTCTTTAAAAAAAAAAATCATGGGAAAATTGAATCATGAACCCAATATTGTGAATCAGGTGAATAGTTACATGCCCAATTTATTTTTTACAAAATTAAATTTAAAAAATATGGGGGGGAATATGCCATTTTCCAGGCAAAATAAGCACACGGATGATAAAACGACAGTGTGACTTAACTAATGTTTGGTATGAAGACATGCACCTCATGTCTTCAAGCTTTCCCTGAAGAGACAACAACTGTTTATTAATTTTGTCATTTTGTAATTCAGTTTTCCCTGAAAAGGATACTTTTTTGTACCGTCATCTATATACATCATAAATATCAAATTAACTAAAGGAAAAAAAAAAAATCCATTGAGTTGAGTTTCAGTATTTGGCATTCAGCAAAGTGATTCCAAAAACCCAGGCATGAATTTTCATTTCATGATTTTAGAGTAATAAAATCGTTGTTAAAAGATTTTACCAGAATTAATCAGATTTTCATCTACACTCTTGGATATCAGTTTTTGTTGTCCTTGGTGCTCGGGGCACTTTAATCTCTCCGTATCATCTTTAAGCAGCAAGGCTAAAACACAACACTACATACACTGCCTCCCAGAGGTGAAGCCCGCTGATGGGGCAAAGGGTGACCTCGTGTCGAAGGTCATGACTTTGAGCAGTCACCTGTCATACAGCGAGTGTTGAGTTGCCAGAGTGGCTGCAGGATCAATAAGTTATGGTGAAGTGAGAGTGAATAATGCAGGAGAGAGCATTCTTACGTGTTGCAGGCCGACATGACGGGACACGTGTCTCCTGTGCAGAACTCGGACACCGTGCTGTACTGCAAGTTGATCAGATTGAAGAACGTCGTGGCTGTGGAGGAGAAAAAGAGGAAAACTGTTTGGTAATTTCAAGTTTTTTGTAGGCCAAGCTCAAATTTTTTATGACGCTGACTTTTCATATTCATGTCTGCATACTGATAAATGCCAATCACCTAGAAACCACCAAGCGCATTCAAGGAATGGCCGATTTATCCTCGTAAAGATTTAACATCAGGAAAGGCAGATTGTAATCGCAGTGCAGTGCAATACACTGTAACAGTAATACTGTGCAGGCTCAGCTTTACAACCTTAATGCATAGCTGGAAAATTCACTCGTGTCACAAACTTAGACTTTAACACACATCTGCGTCAGGTTCTAACCACGGTCAGGTTAAATGTTAAAAGTAAAACCGCTGAAAAGATTCCAGAATAATCGCCACCCTTTAGCAGATACACATTATAAACCACCCAATGAGCAGGGACCAAGTGCATCCAATAACCATAAAAAGGCTCTAATAGACACATTGTGCTGATTTAAATTTGTTTATAAAAAATTTTTTAAAAAATGAAATAAAATAAACATCCCACCCAGAACATTCTGGTCCCTCCAAAATAGACCCCTGTTTCTCCATGGCTCTAATGAATGATCTGCCAGAAAGATAAAAATTGCAGGAAATACAAAACAATAGTCCATGTTCTCTCATGCTGGAATGTTAATCAAAGTTCAGTCTTTCGACAACTTTCATCCATTACATAAGGCTGAAATAATGTCCTGCGTTTTCCTGTGATGGACAGAAGTCCAACAAAATAATGGGTGTTTCTAAAATGTTAGACATAACAAAACCAGTCAACTTTCCTGTGGCTTTGGCTCCAAAACTGGCCATTATTCAACCCTGTAAGCATTCCTATTTGGGATTTATTTGCAGGTGAAACATGCATGATTAAACCAGGCTCCAGAGAAACAAAAGCAAGTTGGAAAATCTGCTCCAAGCCCATGCTCTGAGAGACAATGAGGACGAGCAAAGGTAACTGAATACGCTTACTGTTACTGGCGAGCCATTCGTTCAGGTCGATCTCGGGTGGCAACACCACCAGCTCCTTCAGGTCGAAGTCAACGACCCTTACTTTGGTGCAGTCTGGCTCGAGGTACGGCTTCTTCTCCTCTGTAGGTGGCTTCTTTCCGTTTGGCTTCGTCTTAGACTTCCTGTAAAGACAGGCACATCGTTGAGTAGTGTCTCTACAAGCAAGTTCCCTTCGCCATACCTTCCCCCCCCCCCCTATTTTTCCATTGCACATCATTTCAGACCTTCACCAAGAAAGGCTCCAAGTGAAACATAAAAGGTCAAAGGTTCCCTCAGCTCATCCTTCTCTTTTCTAGTCTCATTTAGCTTGAACTTCAAAGTTGTTTTTTTTGTCTTTGCTCTTCACTTGGCGTCACCTTACTTAAACATTAACGGTTTAAGACAGTCGTATCCCTAGCAACAAGCTTCCTTCGCCTTCCTTTCACATCTCTGGTCTCCTGTACCTTAACTTTGCCCCATTTTTGGACTTAATTTTATTAGTATACCTTTAAAATGATGCAAGAAAGAGGGATAGGTCAGTAGCATCATCCTCTAATCTTAACTCCATCTACATGGTGACTCCTTGTGCTGCGGTTTACCCATAGGAGTGGGCATTTTTAGTTTCATGCAGGTGGGATAGGAAGCTCACGGGGAAAGGTGTGTGTGTGGGGGGGAACCCAACCAGACCACACTCATTAACAGGGGAACATGATGGACATGTGGGTTTTTACCTTGTTTGTTCATTCATTTTTCCTTCAATAAATGCTTTCTTCTGGGGTTCTGTGTCAGGATTGCTGTGGTTAAGTGAATATCAACAAATAACATTTCAGGAAATAGAACCAACTAAGTTCATGGGAATTGGAATGGAATTGGGAGTGCATAATAAACTGGGAGTGGCGAAACTGGGAATGCGTACAAAAACAGTCCCTTGAACGCCTCTACTTTGTACTTATGTACCACTTTATATTTGACTCCTGTCTACATGCGTGTTCAGTCCTTTGCTTCTGAACAAGGTGATTTTTCAAAAAAGGATAAAAACAGGACCAAGAGACATGGATAGGTTATTCGGGCTCGTTGTCCAGACAAAAATTCAGCATAAAGAAGCCAAGGTACTATACATCACAGTTGGCGTGCTGTCCTTGCTGGCTAATTAAGCTTTCCAGATTTTCCATTTTCAGTATCCTTGGCCAGTTTACGTGTTATTAAAATATATGAGGAAAAGAGGCAAACATACAATATATACACATATAGAGTAATCATGCTAGTGTAGAAACTATAGGACTATCTAAAGGCTACAAATTTAAAACCTTAGTGTCTCAAATCTTACTCTTTTCTTATTATGAAAGATTAGCACTTGCCATACTTTCCTCGATCTAAAAATCAGCCCCTTAAAACTCAAACCTCCATGCTTTCCCAGACTTGCACAACTCTCCAGCAGCCCAATGAGCTACGCAGCCTGAGCGGAGCACATACTTGCTAACACTCAACCGTGGCTTGTAATTAGCCAATGAGGTCCCCAGACACGCAGGCTTTTCCTGCCCGAGCTATTTTTAGTGCTGGAGAGTCATATTACAAGCAGACCTCCACCCAATGTCGAACATCAAACGCTCCCCTTAAGCCCCTCATGGAAGTGGGGTGGGGTGGGGGATGGTCGAATGGTTCGAGAGGTTTGGGGCGTCAACTGTACGTCATGGTACAATTCATCAAAAGCCACAAACCAGCAGATTGTGTGGAACAGAGATGGGTACTTTTGCCATTTGCCTCATTCTCTATTTTTAGAATGTTTGTGGTTGTGCCAGAGAATCAGGAATACTGGTTAATACCCACTTTTGTAGGTTTATTTTGTTACAAAAATACAACCCTGAGAAATACGGAACGGATGATCTAAGAGGATATAACTAGCATATGGCAGTGATGGCCAATGTTCTGTAGGACAAAAAATGCAAGACATGGCAAAGGAGAAAGTTCCTACACTCAAAAGCTCATGATTTCTCATAAACAGCAATTCTTGTGATCTTCACAAGTCAAAATTTTCTGACCACTCTAAACTTTACAATTTGGTTTTCCTCCATATAGCAGAATCCATGGTAGTTGAGTTTGTATGTGATGCCAAGTATAAATAGTGTGATTCTAGTCATTAAGAGTCTTTTCTGATAAATTTCTCAACACGTCTAAGGGAAATGTTATTCCTGATGTTTTGAAGCATGACCACAATTTAAACTGTTAGGAGCAATTCCAGCGTTATGGACGTGACACTTGAACTCAAAATGGCAACAAATGACCCAGTGCATGTTTTATCGTCTCCCAGTATTTAAACAGGTGTTGCATATTTTAAGGCTGTACCATACTGGAGAAGTGATAGAACAAGAACAATTCCCATAGTACATCTAGGGCATGCCAGAAAATGCCAATAAAAGATGCGTTATGGATGTGACAGAAAAAGTATCACTTTTCTTGGGTGACTGTACATTTTTATCAAACTCTGTGAAATTGTAAACCTAATGTCGAAATGGAGATATCCATTTGATAGAGGGGTCCAAGGTGAATATTAAAAAATCTTTGTTTAAAATATTTTGTATTTCATGCAGAGTTTCGGAAGGAAAAGTCAGCGTTATGGATGTGACGCGTCTGAAATAGACATGGCATATGTTTAGAAAATCAGCAATTTAACCACCATAACCCTTTGAAAAACTCTCTAAATATCAGCTAAAACTATCAAAGTTCTTAAATAATATTTAGGATGGCTATTGTTTTGCTGTTTTGTGGATTTTAGCATACATTTCTGTGGATTGTGGCAATAATATAGAATTGTACATGATCAAAGTTGATTTTAGCTTGGGTTTTACATTATAAGAAAGAAAGACTGACTGTGACACATTAGGTTGGTTACAAATTGGTTTAACTTATTCACATCTGTAAAATACAGGCCTAGGTGAGATCTCTGGGAGTGGTTTTGATGTATTACATGCTGCTTTATTTTTGCATGGTGAGGTTGACATTTACATGGAATTGCCCTTTTGTGAGTTAGCATTCAATGCTAAGTGCAATTACAGTGTAATTCTAGGATTTAACAGTCATTTCTTATTAATTTATTAGCATATCAGAGAGAAACGTTCCTACTCCAGATGCTTCCATTTGGTTTCCACAGGTCACCAAGCCTTTACACTGTCCGTATTAAAGACGAAATAGCCACGAGCTAGCTGTTCGCCAGCTTATAGTGTGTTCAGGTTTCCCAGTTTCCGAGCAACAACGTTTTCGGAAGCCTTAACCCTTTACACATTCAAACTTTTTAAACATTTTATGGATGTAAAATCGAGTCCAGTCTGTGTGGATTCTAAAACAAGCTCCCAAAACACGTGTACCAGGCATTCGATATACAGTAGTTGATTGATGGAAGCAAATATATAGGTAGCATGTAGGGTTCTAGTGTTGGATTAGTAACCAGTGTATTACTTGGTCATGTAAAGAATACTGGATTCAAACTAGCATTTATAATTCAGCCAATGCCACGTTGAAACTGCACATAAAATTAGCTCTGAATGCCATGTGTGCAAAGTTGAAAGAATTCCATGATGAAATCTGATGGAATTAAAACTTGAGAATTCATAGAATATCATTTAGGAAACGCTTATTCAGTGTTTGCCAGAAAATCTGAAGTAGCTGGCTTTAAAAAAAAAAAAGGGAATAGACAACTCGGGAATTTGCAGCGGCGAAGCCAACGATGTGCTAATGCACAGAAAATTTTGAAACTTGCATGCCTTCTGATGACTTCTAATGCACTCTCAGCTAATACATTACTAAGCATTTCCCTGTAAAAGACTTGCAAAATATGTATGAAATGTCCTTCCAGATGTTTGTGTGCTTGGCTTTCTCAGTTACCCTCTGTAGTATGCTGCCTGGCTCTGTAACATAACTACATGGTGCAACAACTACATATGCTATGGCATGGTCACATGGTCCGGCTCAGCCAATCCGAGTGCGAGAATTGATCAACAACTATGGCGTCGCTTACAGTCACACTAGACCCGAACTGAAGACAATCTCATGGTGAAATAATTGGATTTGCAGTAGATTATGGGCAGCAGAGACAATATCAAATCACTTGAACATTGAAAAGCAAAGGGTTTTTTTCCCCCCCCGTTTCTGGGATCAAGTAGTCAGTGCAGACTGCCTGTGTAGGGGGAGAAAACCGCCGGTCACCAGCGCTTATGGACATCTCTACTTATTAAAATATCTGGATGTGCTTCGGTGGTGTAGTGGTTAGCACTGTTGCCTCACAGCAAAAAGGTTCTGGGTTCGAGCCCAGTGGCTGATGGGGGCCTTTGTGTGGAGTTTGCATGTTCTCATGTCTGCATGGGTTTCCTCCACAGTCCAAAGACACGCAGGTTAGGCTAATTGGTGGCTCTAAATTGACCGTAGGTGTGAATGCAAGTACAGTATGAATGGTTGTCTCTGTGTCAGCCCTGCGATGATCTGGAGACTTGTCCAGGGTGTACCCTGCCTCTCGCACACAGACCGCCGGGATAAGCTCCAGCTTGCCTGTGACCCTGCACAGGATAAGCGGTTTGGGATAATGGATGGATGATGTTGTCTGGTCTTTGTTGATCATCACTCCATGCCAATTTTGATATGCCAAATTAAAGTGATGCTAGTACCGTAGTCAATTCATATAATTTCACTCAACCGAAGGCAGATATTTTTCTGGGTGAACAATCCAGCCTTCTTAACACTATACCGCACTCAAGGAGCTATGAATCCTTCATTGTACGTCCGCTCTGCAATAAAAACTTGACATTTACTGATGGTTAAACCCAGATTGTTGTTCTGACACCTCGACAATTCCTCAGCTCCGTCTCAGCACGCAAATACCTCATTACTGTGGTCAATTGTGTGATGAAACAGGTGAGAATACCAATAAAACCAATTTCCCTCGAGGGTAATTTGAGAAAGCATCTGTGTCCAACAGGCCATCATTGTAACAGCATCTGTTGCAATTGCTTGTGTTCTTGTCTAGCTCGACTAAAGAGCTTTTCACTGACTCAATGACCCTTTTAGTGAAAAGAGGGAAAACTTGATTTTACGCCATATAGGCCTCAAGTCGCTGGCGTCTATATTGCGACTGATTGGCCAATAACAGCAGAGCTACTGTATAAAGCTCTGTATGTGTGTGCAGGCAGTGTGCCCCTGCTCTTTAAGCAGCTGTTCCCATGTTATCCTGCTTGGCCTCTGGTTCGCACACACAGCATAGCCTTGTTGCTCTTAGGCTGGACAAACACACACACCCCGTAGGCATGAGAGCCTCTTGTCCACCCTGAGCACTAACCACAGCAGTCCAACAAGCAGTCCAAACACCAACTGCACAAACTCAACAGATCGGAGCATTTGCAGTTTTCTGAATTCACCTGTCTTAGCAGTGAAGTATTACCCAATATTCAGCACTCTCGATATCATCATTACTCATGTGTTGAATTCAAGATGATCTCTCAAACAAGCACCGACACAATTGGCCTGGTTTACAAGTCTAAAGACTGGAATTTTGGTTAGCTTTGAAGTGTAATAACCGTACCAATCTAGTCATTAACAGTCTTTTCTTAGTAGTTTCTCAACATACACTACCGTTCAAAAGTTTGGGGTCACTTTGAAATGTCCTTATTTTTGAAAGAAAAGCACTGTTCTTTTCAATGAAGATCACTTTAAACTAATCAGAAATACACTCTATACATTGCTAATGTGGTAAATGACTATTCTAGCTGCAAATGTCTGGTTTTTGGTGCAATATCTCCATAGGTGTATAGAGGCCCATTTCCAGCAACTCTCACTCCAGTGTTCTAATGGTACAATGTGTTTGCTCATTGCCTCAGAAGGCTAATGGATGATTAGAAAACCCTTGTACAATCATGTTAGCACAGCTGAAAACAGTTGAGCTCTTTAGAGAAGCTATAAAACTGACCTTCCTTTGAGCAGATTGAGCCCATGTTTACATTAGACCGTATCAGCGGATCATCAGATTAACGTTTTTAAAACGATTAGTGTGCACACAGCAACACCAATACACGATTTGCGTGCACATAGCAACGCCAATACACGGATACGCTCGGCTCCGCAGGCATCCTGAGCTCCAAATCACTCCGCCCTGAACAGCGAGTGCCCTCTGGAGGGTGCGCACTCCGGCCCTGCGCAGCTCACAGAGCGCGCGAGTGAAGTGCACAAGCCACGATTCGGGACTGAGCCGCTGTGTGTGTGATCCCAACGCACATCACTTACTACTTGCAAGTGGAAGGATGGCAAGCCTAAAGAAAATCATAACTACACAATGGGCAGTATTTGCATCAGTATTTGCAGTCTTTTCATACTTTTAAACTCTTTAATGAAAGGTGATACAAGGCGGAAGTCCGCGCCGTTTTTCAGCAGTCGCGTCACATGACCAATGCCAGCAAATCAGGAAGGTGGATGTCACAGTGACGTTGTCCAATGAGACGCCAGCTAGAGCTCAGCACAGCGTATCCGCGTATTCTGAATGTTTACACAGCACCGGAGCTGACACGATCTGGATTGAATATGTGGATGCTGGTGGATTCCCGTTTCCCGGCGGTTTAATGTAAACGGACAGTGCATACGCGAAGAAAACGAGAGATACGGTCTAATGTAAACGTAGCCTTAGTTTCTGGAGCATCACATTTGTGGGGTCGATTAAATGCTCAAAATGGCCAGAAAAATGTCTCGACTATATTTTCTATTCATTTTACAACTTATGGTGGTAAATAAAATTGTGACTTTTCATGGAAAACACAAAATTGTCTGGGTGACCCCAAACTTTTGAACGGTAGTGTATCTGTGAAAAATATTTATATTCCCAATAGTCTGAATCGGTAACAATTTAAAGGGCTTTGTTTAGAGTTTCAAATTCACGAGTTAGCATTCAGTGCTAAATGCAAATACAGCGCAACTCTAGTCAATAACTTTTTCCTATTAGGCCAAAAAAAAAAAAAAAAAGTGTTTCCGGTTACCCGACCGACCCTAAACTTTTTTTTTTCGTTTTTTTCCCAGTCGCGACTTTTACATATAACCCAACCGCGTGAACCGGAAGTTTTTGTCACTCACTGGGAAAATGGCGGCTGCCATGTTCTCACATGTGGTCGTGGCAATTGAAATTGATCCTTGTAAACACATTGGCGGCATTAAGGCATTGACATCATTTTCAAAACTGTTGACTGTGCGAGACATTTTTTACCACTACCATAGGTAACACGGTAAAGGGGAAATCTTTCAAAGCAAGGCCTCCACAGATCCAGACATAAACTCGTCAACGAAATATTTTGATGTGGATCCTGGTCTTATAATTGGTGACCTTGTGGCCAATTTTGGCGTAAAAAAGTTAAAGGATACTTGTATCCCAGTGGACAACCCTTTGGAAACGGCTGCCAACGAAGCTACAGCGAAGACTATCGACGCTTTTCAGATTCTCATGGCGAGAGGACGCGAGTTTCCACCGAAGAAGACCAGTCGGTGCGTATAGATAAATCTGAAAATCGCTGAACATGTGTCCAAGTCAAAACGATTTTCTAGCATGATCTAGCAAGGGATTAGCCATGAAGCTATCCCCTAGATCCCCCAACCCACAAATATTTAATAAATTAAAGAACCCTGAAATTATAAACATAAATTTGTATTTGTAAAATCACATTTTAAAAAGTGCATGAATATTAAAAGCATTACATTACCTTAAATATATAAATATATATCAAATATATCTGTACAATTATAAGGGGATTGGTGAATTCGTAGACAAAGTGAATTCGTAGATAGAAATTTGTAGACAAAATGTAGGTGAATTCGTAGACACCTTTTTTTTTTTTTTTAAAAAGGTGCAATATCAGAAAGGAGGTGCATTGAATCAATAAATTATGAACATGACAATAATTATAAATATATGGCCAAAAGATCAAATTTCCAAATATTGCCTTAGTTTCATAGCAAAACTGTATGTAAAAGTATTTATCATGTTGCTATCAAAAGTGGATTCCTATATATACACTATTCTGTGAATCAATTTTGTGTAATTTGTTAAGAACGTTAAATAAATTAAATCTAAATATATTTAAGCATAGTTTCTTTTCTACTTCCAAATGTGTGTTGACTATTTTCAAATTTAAACCTCATTTTATTAATTTAAACCATAGACCCTGAACTGAAACAAACATGGTGTATTGAGCTGTTATATTTACAGAAAAATTCATGTTAAAAGGTGTCTCATGCTGCATCACATTCATCAGAAGGTGGTAACTCAGGTGACCTGCAAAGAAATTCATTATATTTTGTGAAATTATTCCTGTCTAAATATAGGTTATGGCAGCCATCTTGAAAAAAAATATTCAAAAAAAAAAAAGCCTGCCTACCTACCCTAGTTTTGAAATCTACGTAACCAGAAAAAAAAAACACTTTTTTTTGGCCTTAATTTATCAACACGTCTGAGGAAAATGTTTCTATTCTTGATGTTTTGAAGCACTTACACAATTTAAAAGGCCTTGTGTACACACTGGATGTTGCATTAGCAAGCAATCAATGCTAATACTAATTACACTAGTCATGACTCATCAAGGTTTTTATATTCATATTTTCTTGACACATCTGAGAAGAATGCCGATATTCCTCTATTTTGTTTCAAGTTTAAAATTTGCCATTTGTTTGCATTCTATGCTAAGTGTAATTCAAGTCATAAGCAGTATTTTCTTTATTAGTTCTTTACCCTGAGGGAAATGCTGACAAGTCCTAACACGATTTAAAAGGCTCCGTCTACTTTTTAAAAACTAGGAAGCGATCGAAATAATTATCATAATTATTCAATATCGTGCTGACTATTTGTATTAGGCAGATTCTACCATAACAGAGGCCAGTTAAGTCCCATCTCCTTAAATTGCTGAATTGATTATTTTGATCATTCTATTAAGTTTTTCTAGTAGCATTTGGGGTCTTGGACATTCACAGTAAATTTTAGGACAGTCGTCCTGGTAACTAATTAATAAAAGCCTGACATGACAGACATGCTAAATGACAATAGAAACACATCGGTTTCTATCATCAAAATCTGACAGACAAACCAACGTCTACCATCATATTCTGACAGACACTCTAGATGACAATAGCAACAAAACCGTTTCTTACATTATTAATCTGACAAATTTAGTAATATTAAATACCTCATCACTAGAACCAAATAATAAAATTAAATATTGAAATAAAGATAAAATTTATTTTCAAAATTGAAATAATCAACAATAATTGTCAGAACACTGACGATAGACACGACTGTGTCACTTTCGCGGGGAAATAACACATTGAAATGGCCTGTCGGCTGAAAGGGTCGCAAGTGGCTCTGATTTATCTCAACTTACGATAGCTTTCCTCCAGAAAAATTTAAACATGAATGCACAAATATATTCTCAATGTTTCCATCGTCAAAAATTTCTATCGTCAGGATAGCTGACTGAAAATCTTACCTTGATTTATTTGATGAAATCTAGCTGTCAGAACTCCAAGTCTTGCTCGGAAGTAAATGTCTGCCGTCACAAAAATCACGCGCAGTAGAATTTCCTCTTTGCGTCAGTCAACATGTGCGTGGTGAGGGCTTGAATTTTGCTATCGTCAGGTGCATTTGACTGACAGACTGACGATAGCAGTTTTTAAAAATAACTGTGGGCTTCTCTCGTGAACGAAATAGTTTTTTCGCTGTTAATCTATTTCAACTCTATCTGTTGACACCCAAAAATGATAAAGCCTGCTTCCACACGATAACTACCAAAGATCCATAATGGCCGAGTCTATCGTCAGGTCATCTGACAGAAATTCACTGACGATAGCAACAGGGATAATGAAAGGGATTTTTAAAATGGGAGTTATGTCTGTCAGATATGTCAAAGAAATAGAACTTTATTCTTTAAAAATCTTTTATTGATATACTCCGTGTATTTTTAAATGACGTGCTGTTTTAGAAGACCAAATACCATATTTTCAATCTTGAAAATATTACCTCACTGAAAAAAGGACAAGAAAAATTTCTTATTTTTGTGGGCAAGTGGTTAATGGATCCAGTTACGGTAGAATCTGCCATTACCTTTTGTAAAATAAAAAAACAGGAATAAATGAAAGGACCATTTGTGGGATGAAATCTCCAAATCTAATCACAAAAAAACCAACGTATTTTAATGTTTTCTTAATATTTTACAGTAAAACAACTTCAAGCCCTTTAGAGTTTTATTTCAGTTAAATTGATTCAAGTTTTACGACTTCACATGTGAACAATTTACTATCTTAATTCCTTGCAAACTGCTTTCTTGGGGTTCACCAGCCAGTCTTCAGACATGTGGTCTCAACAACAGTCTTGGTTTTGTTTCATGTTCTAATTTAGATGTAACTCGCTGGCAAACCCCGGATCACAACTTTCTGAATTAACTTGGGACACAATATTTAGATTTTGCTGGCTGGAGTACAACATGGCTCCAATTAGAAGATAGACAGTCTCCTCATCCTCGTTTCATTTAAGAAGTTCAGAGGTATTCAATTCAGATGCATTCAGTTTAGATAAGGTTGTCTGAGGACAGCAGGGACAGCAGAAGCTGGCTTTAATTTACAGAATGTGTCTTTAAGGCCTGCTTTTTTTTTTGGCATCTATGAAGGATCACTCTGTTCAAAAACAAAAGCTGCAACCCCCTAGGGCACATTTTTGGGCTTGTTCCTCTCCCCTTTTCTGCTCATTCAGACAAACAGTTTCTGGTTCCTGGAAAAGTGCGGTACTCAGCCAAGAGGAGGCCACTGATCCTGGACTTAAAAAAAAAAAGCCCACACATGACAATGCCAAGCATGAAAAAGCACACGGTTCGCCTGTGGGCCAAGAGTGGACTTGTTCAAGCTTTATATTGTCTTCTTAGAAGAGACCTTCAGAATCAGAAGCCAGCTGGACTTCAGAATGAAAGTCAAGGTCACGCTTTTGATCTATTAGACAAGAGAGGAAGGTTGTAAGATCCACCTAGGAAACACAGTTACACTGGATTTCAAGACGATGTTCACAATGAACTTAAAAACTATGCCCAAAATTCTTCCAGCATCGAGAGGATGAGGCAGATGACAGATGAAGGAAGGCACAGCTGGTAGGTCACTAAAGGGAAAAATGTTACCCCGTGCCAAGCACATGGGCCTGCTGGAAAACATAACAGCCGTAAAAGACAGACTCTCAGATTGGTGTAGGCAGAGGTGGAGACAATACAGAACTTGGTCAAAAAAAAAAAAAATTGCCCACTGGACAGCCACTGCACAGACACAAAAATGGTAGAAAACAAAGACAGGATCACACGGTCCTTGTTCCTTCAGGGCTGGTTGACTCCTAACACCATCACTATTCAAAAACAAAACATTTTCCTGTACTCATCTGGCAGATGCTTTGATCCAAAACAACTCCAGAATAAAACAGACTATAACCCACATCCTCAAGGTCTGCCAGAGACTTCTTTGAATAGTTATCTATCTAAAGGGACTCCATGCGGAACCCACTCTTGGGGGGGGGGGGGGGGGGGGGGTTGTTTGAGGGGTCTTTGGAAAGTTAAGTCTTTGGAGACTCCACTTGGAGCCATCCTTAAGTGGGAAAGGGGTTGCTTGAGGGGTCTCTGGATAGTTAAAGGCACTTAACTTTCTAAAGGAACTCTAGGAACCCTTTCTGGAAAAGAAACAGTTTAACATGGGGGCTCAACATCAAGAGTTCCCCCAGGTTAGCAAACCAAAAACGTATTCCAGCACACAGTTGGAGCAGTGGAACGTCTATAGATTTACTCAAAGGGGTCCAAAAGTGTTTCTTTGGCAGTCCTGGAAATTGAACCATCAAACTCTTGGTCGTTAATTGATTGACTGACTATTATCCCACCATCCTTTATAGGCTAAAATATACTTGAAGAATGGGAATCAGAATGGGCAGAATATAACTTAAATAAGAAAATGTATCCAGAAATGTTGGAAATCAAAATGCCAATGTACCACAACGGCCATTGTTAACAAATCTACTGATGCGTCATCACACTCCTCAATGAGCCCCTCTTCTTTAGTAAATGCATTTCAGTCGGAATTCAGGTAGCATAAATTCTCAAGATGTTTTGGCAAAGCTCATGTTTGAATGACTTTCCTGGAATAAAAACATATCTATAGCACTGAGAAGGAATTCAGTCCAAATAGAGAAGAACTGCTTGCTAAATATCATAACAGAGTTCTAGATGGCCTCTGCGCTTCCCTGTATTTCACACTATCCTGCGCAAAAGCTGCTTGCATTCCTGCGAGATTAAGAGCGGCTTTCTCAGGCACGTTCAGTCCTGTGCCTTCTCGATCATAGGCGCTCCCAGATCTGTCTAGCCACATCCTATTCTTTGGGGTGGAACTTCAAAGCTTAACAAAAAAGAACAAGGCAGGAGACTTGCGGCGATGAGACTTAATGTTGATTCATATCTTGAGCAAGAATCGAGTAAGTTTAAAAAAAAAAAAAAAAACAACAACCACCACCACCCTGGATCCTTGTGAGGTCAAAGGAGCCACACTGATATTCGCTGAACAGATTTAAGAAATTTGGTAAGAACGCAGCAGTGATCGATTCATAAGAAGTAGTGTACCTCCCAAACCCCTTAAAAGCACCAAATACATACAAAGTTCAATCCAGTTTTCAGCTCTCCAAGTCAAAAATTATACTGAACCCAAGACTGTGTTTAAAATCCCTTAATCACAGTCCTTAGTTCATATCACTATTTATCATGATGCGTTTCCACTAGTTAAAAGTTCCTGAAGCCCATCTAACCACGGTTTCAGATGCCTGTGGCCTCAGCTCATGCAGGACTGTTTTCTGCTGCCTGACCTGGCCACATTCAGCTCCATTTATGGCTAATCATCGAAATAGTGGGTGGAGAACAGAAAACAGGATGACTCCTGGCACAGGGGACATTTTCTTTTCCTTAAAATAAAGCCACAATCGAAGCTGGAACAGGTTTTGGGAAGCAGAACACAGCAGTGAATGTTCTACTTAATAGCGTCGTTTCCTTTTGTTAGACAAAAGTTAAAGACTATTGGGAATCGAGGCGACTTGAAAGGTTTCGGAGTGATTGGCTGCCCGTACGTCAGCAGTTGAAGCCGTGGTAAAAGACTGCTACCCTTTGAGAGAAAAGAGAGAAACAGAATGGACGAAGGCAGTGGGAATGCAGGAGCTATTCTGGTCTCTGTGCCGAGTCTTGTGGCTGCATTTGCACAGAAAGATGAGCATGCTGATCAGAAAGCAAATGCTGATCACATGATAGGACTGCTGCTATGCCAGGGCAGCAAGTGTAATAGTAGCCCTTCATTTTTCAACCCATGAGTGTGTGAATGCGTAAGATGAAGGGGAAGGAACCAAAAATATTTCTTGCAAAACTACTTCATTGTTGACTCGTGTACTCTGGAAAACAATCATACTTCCCTCAAACTATCAGAAATATGAACCAGACATGCTAAGAAACATTCCTCAGACCTTTGCTGACGTCAAGAGCCATGATAAAAAGCATTCCTTCATTTATTGATGCATTATGTAACTTGGGGGGGGGGGGGGGAACGGGACCCTACAAATGTACTCGAGAGGAGGTACACCAATAAGAAGTATGCTAGCTCTCATGAAGGCAGTACTGTTATTATTAATCATCAACAAATGTCTTCTAAGGTCTTCATAAGCAACACGGCTTGTACACTCATCTATTTTTTTTCCCTTTGCTAGAATGTTAAGTATTTCAACAATCCCAAAAGACAAGCCTCCTCCACGCGGACTGACCTTCGTCTTTAAAAACACAGGCAGAACATAAAATAAGCAATAACTTACAAAATCCCACTAGGTCTGGATAACGCTTTAGCCATATATATGTGTACAAAGTGACCATTTAAGACATCTTTCCATTAAATGACAAACCCATCGATATGCAAAAAGCTGGTTATACTAGAATATAATTTTGGCTTTGTGCTTTGGACTTGCCAAAACATAAGTGGATGGGATTTAGCTGCCAGTCAAAAGACGTCCAAAGAAACCTGGTCATCTAACCATATGTTGAAACCTGAAATCCATCAGATGTGTTTCAGCTGTAGTCATTACTCAGAGTGTCGTTTAGTGGCTCTGACTCCAGTGTGGCTGCCATGAACGCTCCGGGGCCTTCAAACCGCCATTTAAAATCCCATTATAGAAGTACCAAATCAGGCCTTTCTACGAAAAGCCACAATGTGTGGGAATGCTTCGCCTACAGCAATGCCAGTACGGTTATTTAGAGGGGGGGGGGGGGGGGGGGGGGGGGAGCATAACCCAGAATACATTTAGCAAAATGTTTCGGATATTGCCGAGACATGCTGCATTATTTTCTGTGGTTATTATCCTTAACTGCCCTATTTTGGACCACAAAAATGCCTTTAGATTTAATTCAAAGGTAATTGTTTGGGCTTTCAAATAACTTGGGATCACTGGCGAACTAAAACACAACATATTAAAGGAAAACTCCGGAGTGAAATGCTTTTTAGGTCTATTTTCGCATTATTGGGAGTGCATACGTTGAGTTGCTATCACAATCAAATCAATCGGATGCGTTTTGAGAAAATTATTTTTTTGTGATTTCAACCGGAAAGCGCTAACACGGCAGTGCCCGGGGCATGTCTTTTTGCCGATACAAAACGCTAGTTTTAAAACCATTGCAAAGCACAAAACAACATGACAGTTCTGTGGAAGTGAGTAGAGGGTTCCTACAAACAAAACGAGGTGTGTCTAGCTCTAAAAGTGCACGAATAGAGCGTGTAGAATAGTAAATATAAAGGCAGTGACCTTACCTGAAGTCAGTCTTCCTCAGACGCCATCTTCAGGGGACAGTCCGTAAAAGTCGAGTGCTGAGTGCAGAGCCCATTGTGCATTTCCAGCGGGATGGGCTCTGCACTCGACTTTCACGGACTGTCCCCTGAAGATGGCGTCTGAGGAAGACTGACTTCAGGTAAGGTCACTGCCTTTATATTTACTATTCTACACACTCTATTCGTGCAATTTTAGAGCTAGACGCACCTCGTTTTGTTTGTAGGAACCCTCTACTCACTTCCACAGAACTGTCATATTTTGAGCTTTGCAATGGTTTTAAAACTAGCGTTTTGTATCGGCAAAAAGACATGCCCCGGACACTGCCATGTTAGTGCTTTCCGGTTGAAATCACAAAAAACAAATTTTCTCAAAACACATCCAATTTATGTGATTGATAGCAACTCAACGTATGCACTCCCAATAATGCGAAAATAGACCTAAAAAGCATTTCACTCCGGAGTTTTCCTTTAAATCAACTATGCAACCAAGTTGGGGGGGGCGCACCTGTGTCTGGAACATGTTGCACTACATAGCATCAGGCAAAGTACCTTTTTTTTTTTAAACAATTAGTTTTCACTCATCAGGGCTTTCATTTTTACAGAAACAAGAGCTCAAATCAGGGAATCTGGTGTTCACTGTATTTTCCCCATGTTTTACCTGGTTAAAGATCACAC
This sequence comes from Neoarius graeffei, assembly GCF_027579695.1. Lineage (NCBI taxonomy): Eukaryota > Metazoa > Chordata > Actinopteri > Siluriformes > Ariidae > Neoarius > Neoarius graeffei. The sequence goes on from NC_083574.1 coordinate 14,546,070, forward strand.
CACCCACTCCACATCATCTTTCAGTCATTAGAGTTCCTGTACAAAATCAGTAAGTTGGTCAAATTTTGTAATCAAATAGGCATGCACGAATCTTTTGCCAAGGATCAATTGCCAAGTCAGCATGGTTTCACATTTGGTTTTTGAGGAAGAAAAAAAAAAAAGGGGGGGGGGGGGGGGCCTTGATAATACATTTTAGAAATCCTGTTTATTACCTAAACTGTATCGCAGTAATCATATGATGGTTTCACTTCATTTTCACACCTGTCAAGGTGGTTTTCCACCTTATTCACAAATCCCTAAAATTTAAGCTTTAAGCTCTCATCTCAACACTAGCATTTTTAAATGACTCAACAGTTCTATTTTTACGTCACTTTACTGTATCTCTATTTCTCGTTTTCGGTTTTAAAAAAACAACCCACCACCGTTCCGATTAACAGGAATTCAGCCAAATAATCCCACAGGATATTTCATGTCACAAAGTCACAGTACATCAGAAACCCTTAACCCTGCAAGATCATAAAAAAACTGGAAAGAAAAAAAAATTGTTAGCCTGTGTTGTGAATGCACAACATGTTTCGAGATTTAAAGAGAAGGCAATATCTTTTTAGATGCATATAATCAGAAGATATAGCCTGACTTATATTTTATTTCTTCATACTATGTTAACATTCTGCTTGTAAATTTATATGATTTATTATACCACTAGACCGCAAGTGCTATGATTAGCTATGCTATAATTAAGCACTAAATAAATAAACTTAAATAAATAAATAAAATAAAAAAAAAAATTCTCATGATCCAATTAGAGACGGGCAATTGTGATATTGTAATTAATTAAATACACTTTTCGGAGATATTGTTGGTATCACAATATTGTGTCAATATTTTTACAAAAGTTATATAATTGTTTAACTGGCATTCCACAACATTAACTGGAATGATAAATGGGTTAAAAACAAACAAACAAAAACCCACAAGCATGATGTGTTGTAAATCACTGGCAAATTTATGAGGTGCAAAAGAAAACAAAACACTTTTGGACGTGCCGTGAGAGGAAAATAGTCCACTTCGAGGTGGCACACGAATCGTGGATTATTTTCCTGTGACAGGACAAATGTGTTTTATTCCTTACTCAATTTCCATTTTAATAAAACACGATTCTAGTTTTACTTCTACACTACTATATAGTTTCTACTGTGATTCTACTCTCATCTCATTATCTCTAGCCGCTTTATCCTGTTCTACAGGGTCGCAGGCAAGCTGGAGCCTATCCCAGCTGACTATGGGTGAAAGGCGGGGTACACCCTGGACAAGTCACCAGGTCATCACAGGGCTGACACATAGACACAGACAACCATTCACACTCACATTCACACCTACGGTCAATTTAGAGTCACCAGTTAACCTAACCTGCATGTCTTTGGACTGTGGGGGAAACCGGAGCACCCGGAGGAAACCCACACGGACACGGGGAGAACATGCAAACTCTGCACAGAAAGGGGCTCGAACCCGGACCTTCTTGCTGTGAGGCGACTGCGCTAACCACTACACCACCGTGCCGCCCCGATTATACTCTATTCAAGTATATTCTATTCCACGCTATTCTGTGTCCTCAGAAGAAAAATCACTTTTTTTTCTGCATATAACTAGTTTTTCGATATGCAAATGAGCATGACATCACCTGGTGACTTCTAGCGACTTGTTGAGCATGCATGTGATATGTTCTCCTGAAAATATTTGCCAGCATGGAATTTTATGTACAAAAGATCCACTTGGTTGTAGTAATATTGTAATAGTAGTGTCATGTCATTGTGGCATTAATGTGCGGAAAAGTATACAAAACTTCATAAGGAAAAAAAAAAAAAACTTTACATAACAATAAGTCCAGATCAAGTCTGCAGTAATAATTTTATCCATGTCCTTGTTTTAGACCACAAATTGGCATGATTTATTAACACGCCATCACATTTCTTCATGCACTGACACAACCTGAGTTGAGAAAACACAAGACAGAGCAAGTCTGGGTCCTAAAAGAGCAGTGCAATCCTCAGGGTAATTCCAAGCAGGACAGATGTGTTTAAACAAGAGGAGCTGAACACACAGGATCTCGACATCAACACACCTACTGTCATCTCCAGGACATGCATGGAAGTTTAGATGACTGGACCAATATAAAAACACAAGCTTCATTACAGTAGGACACTTTCAAAAAAGGACATGCGTTCATTTAAAGTGCAAAAAAAAAAACTAATCTGATCATTCACCTGAGCACTTTGCCGACCGCCTGCAGGACCATTTTACAGCTTAATCCGTTTTTAGGCCGCTGAGTGAGCGCGCTCTCACCGGATATGGTGTGATCTCCGACCATTGCAGACGAACTCCAGTTGCTTCGGTTTATTTCTTTCGAAATGCGAGCAACAGATTCGACTCCGCTCGGCGTTCACATTGACAGAGCTCTGAATCGTCCTGCCGCTTTTCACCCGCGTCTCTGCGCGCACGCGCTCCGTTCCGCTCGCTGGATCTGGTGGCGAACTTCGGACCAATCAGAACAGAGGTAGGAGGCGGAGCCAAAGCGCAAACCCGGAAAAGTGAAAAACGTTCCAAATAGCTCGCTCTTCCCTACACACGCGCACTGCGAGTGGCACGAAATAAAGGCTTCTACGCACTTTATATAGTGCTGTACACATCTCAATACAGAGTTATTATTTTTTTTAAATTGTAATACACTTTGGTGACAGTTACATGATGACAGCAGAGCTGAGGAGTCTGGCACACTGCACTTCGTTTAATTACACTTTACTGCTTTATTACTGTTGTACACAAACCTTTCAAAGATTAGCACATATCTCTTATCACTACAATACATAAACAAATGTTAGGAGGGATGGATGGATGGATGTTTATTGATCCCTTTGGGAGGGTTCCCGCAGGGAAATTAAAATTTCAGCAGAATAAACAGAGAAAGAAAATCTCATCTCATTATCTCTAGCCGCTTTATCCTTCTACAGGGTCGCAGGCAAGCTGGAGCCTATCCCAGCTGACTACGGGCGAAAGGCGGGGTACACCCTGGACAAGTCGCCAGGTCATCACAGGGCTGACACATAGACACAGACAACCATTCACACTCACATTCACACCTACGGTCAATTTAGAGAGTCACCAGTTAACCTAACCTGCATGTCTTTGGACTGTGGGGGAAACCGGAGCACCCGGAGGAAACCCACGCGGACACGGGGAGAACATGCAAACTCTGCACAGAAAGGCCCTCGCTGGCCACGGGGCTCGAACCCAGGACCTTCTTGCTGTGAGGCGACAGCGCTAACCACTACACCACCGTGCTGCCAGAAAGAA